>NC_052309.1:38926190-39226190 GCF_016432855.1 Salvelinus namaycush | reverse complement strand
CGTCAGGTCTAAGGTGCCAGAAAAATATCCAGGGGTAAAGATCACGTAAGGAACTTGAACCAATTCTATAGAGGACCTAGAGGGGCAATATGAATGAAGATATTGAATCTATCTCTATATAGAAATATATATTTAAGAATATATATTGATGTTGTCAAGCATTCCAGCATTTATTAACATTATGAATTTCAAAGAAGTATGTTAATGTTTTGATATATATATATTATTGGTTAACCAGTGTCTTTGTGTATTTTTGTTTCCAGGTCACAGTCTTGTGTTTTGAAAAAATAATAAACAGGGCACTGACCATCATTTGCCACTCATTGAATAGTTCTAGATTCCAGTGTGCTCATTTGTAGGTGTTGGGTCCTTGTCTCTGCATACTGCTATCTAGTGATGACCCGTAGGTCCTATCCTTACCAACCTTCCTTGCAGGAGAGCCAATGCTTCATGCACCACTTCTGTCACTAGATGGCAGCAGATAGCCATAATTGAGAAGTTACAGGCATTGCGTTTCTTAAACACAATCCAATGGTGAATATACAGGTAAATGCCAAAGTAATGGAAACACCTGAGTAAATGGACACAAAAGTATATTTTAAGCAGGTGCTTCCATACAGGTGTGGTTTCTGAGATAAGTAAGCAATTAACATCCCATCATGCTTAGAGTCATGTATACAAATGCTAGGCAGGCCATTATTTTGTCTACCATGGCCATGCCTCCATAGAATGACAATGCCCCCTCCCCCCCCCCCCATCCACAGGGCATGAGTGGTCACTGAATGGTTTTATGAGCATGAAAACGATGTAAACAATATGCCATGGACATCTCAGTAACCAGATCTCAATCCAATTGAACACTTATGGGAGATTCTGGAGTGATGCCTGAGACAGCGCTTTCCACCACCATCAACAAAACACCACATGATCAAATTTCTCTGGTCAAAAGTTTTAGAACACCTACTCATTCAAGGGTTTCTTTATTTCTACTATTTTCTATATTGTAGAATAATAGTGAAGACATCAAAACTATGAAATACCACATATGGAATCATGTAGTAACCAAAAAAGTGTTAAACAAATCAAAATATATTTTATATTTGAGATAATTCAAAGTAGCCACCCTTTGCCTTTGACAGCTTTGCACACTTGGCATTCTCTCAACCAGCTTCACCTGGAATGCTTTTCCAGCAGTCTTGAAGGAGTTCCCACATATGCTGAGCACTTTTTGGCTGCTTTTCCTTCACTCTGCGGTCCGACTCATCCCAAACCATCTCAATTTGGTTGAGGACGGGGGATTGTGGAGGCCAAGTCAGCTGATGCAGCACTCCATCACTCTCCTTCTTGGTAAAATAGCCCTTACACAGCCTGGAGGTGTGTTGGGTCATTGTTCTGTTGAAAAACAAATGATAGTCCCACTAAGCCCAAACCAGATAGGATGGCGTGTCGCTGCAGAATGCTGTGGTAGCCATGCTGGTTAATAAAATTACAGACAGTGTCACCAGCAAAGCACCCCCACACCATAACACCTCCTCCTCCATGCTTTACGGTTGACCAAAAAGACCCAAAGTCACATTTCCACTGGTCTAATGTCCATTGCTTGTGTTTCTTGGCCTAAGCAAGTCTCTTCTTATTTTTGGTGTCCTTTAGTAGTGGTTTCTTTGCAGTAATTTGACCATGAAGGCCTGATTCACACAATCCCCTCTGAACAGTTGATGTTGAGATTACATTTACATTACATTTAAGTCATTTAGCAGACGCTCTTATCCAGAGCGACTTACAAATTGGTGCATTCACCTTATGATATCCAGAGATGTGTCTGTTACTTGAACTCTGTGATGCATTTATTTGGGCTGCAATTTCTGAGGCTGGTAACTCTAATGAACTGGGTCTTCCATACCTGTGGCGGTCCTCATGAGAGCTAGTTTCATCATAGTGCTTGATGGTTTTTGCGACTGCACGTGAAGAAACTTTCAAAGTTCTTGAAATTTTCCATATTGACTGACATTCATGTCTTAAAATAATGATGGACTGTCATTTTTCTCTTTGCTTATTTGAGCTGTTCTTGCCATAACATGGACTTGATCTTTTACCAAATAGGGCTATCTTCTGTATACCCCCCTACCTTGTCACAACACAACTGATTGGCTCAAAAGTATTAAAGAAAGAAATTCCACAAATTAACTTTTAAGAAGGCACACCTGTTAATTGAAATGCATTCCAGGTGACTACCTCATGACGCTGGTTGAGAGAATGCCAAGAGTGTGCAAAGCTGTCATCAAAACAAAGGGTGGCTACTTTGAAGAATCTCAAATATAAAATATATTTCGATTTGTTTCACACTTTTTTGATTACTACATGATTCCATACATGTTATTTCATAGTTTTGATGTCTTTACTATTATTCTACAATGTAGAAAATAGGAAAAATAAAGAAAAACCCTTGAATGAGTAGGTGTTCTAAAACTTTTGACCAGTAGTGTAGGTGTTTGCCTCTTCTTTACCTTTAGCCTTTTAGTGAAGATGCTTAGTTTGCTTTTGCCTCTTCGAGCTGGTAGCGGCTGTTTCAACCTCCCTAGTATTTAACTTCAATGCACATTGTCTTCTTGACAGGCTGCGGGCCCTGCCTATGGCAGCAAGCCCTGTCTGTATGCGTTTTGAGGTTAAGGAGAGCGGACATTTGCTCAGGGATAGCCGAACAATGCCACAATGTCCCATAGTCGTCCATAACAGACCACAACATTTGAATGTCCCAATTCTGAACAATGATATCTAGAACAATTATATATTGTTTAGGAACTGTCGGGGTCTCAACTTATTGTTGAGAGTTAGAATAGTATAATACACAAGGTGCAATTCCAGAATGTGGTTGTGTATCAGCAGTTTTTCTCTTGTTATGTCAGTCACACCCTTAGCGGCGTTGGGAGAAAGTGGATGTTTCTAGTTTTCAGGGATACAGTATTTACAACCTAACTTCCCTTTCCCCTAGAAAAAAAACGGAAGTAGGGACCACAGATGGTTGGTGGTATAACTTAATTGGGGCGAACAGGCTTGTGGTAATGGCTGGAGGGCCATAGGTGGAATGGCATCAAAATTCCATTGGCTCCATTCCAGACATTATTATGAGCTGTTCTCCCTTCAGCAGCCTCCACTGGTGGGGATTCCGCTCACTCGTCTTTCTACCCCTGCTACGTTAGGTCATGTCAGTCACCATGCAGGTTTCCATTGACCCAGGTTTATTCAGCAAGAGCAATGTTGCAAAATAAATCATTGCAACATGTGTAATGGAAAGGGCAGAGATAGGATACATTTTCTAAAGAGCGACAACATTTTAATCTACTTGACAGGGGTGGGTTTTTCTTTTGTCTGACTTTCTTTATTGCGACAAATAATGATAAACTGTGTTTTTCGAAAAAATGAATGCCGAATAATTTTGAAGGTACGCAGGGCACTTGATATCATGAAATAACTATAAAGCTGCACTCTACATTTAATTCTAAACAGAGGTGGGAACATGTCATTGTTTTACAAGTCACAAGTAAGTCTCAAGTCTTAGCACTCAAGTCCCAGGTCAAGACAGGCAAGTCCGAGTCAAGTCTCAAGTCCTAAACTTAGAGTTTTGAGTCCTAAACAAGTCATAATATGCTCTTCACCAAATGTAATACCATTTCATATTTTTAACAAGAGTAAGAGTTAGTATATTACATTTACGCAAATCGTGAATGCTTCAAACATTTTTTTTATTACTTTCCAAATAAACTTTATATTTCCATGGAAATACATCATGACTACATCATGAGAAAGACTATTTTTTTTAAATGTGACGTCATAACATCCAGCTCTTTTATCGACATAAGATAGATAAATGGAATCGCACTGTAACAGGCAATTGTCGCATGTATTTTCTATGAAAACTTTCTAAATGTCTACAAAAAAATCACTGGACAAGTTAATGGAAACATAGCTACAGACAGTCACTCAGTGATTTATTTTTTTAGATTGGTTAGTTATTTTAGCCAGCTATCTAAACTTGCAGTAATCATGGCCGAATAATGACCAGACACACAGGGCACGTGCCCCCGGGCCCCTTACCTCCATGGGGCCCCCATTGATTTTGTTAGTCACTCTCACTCAGATATCATATTAACATGTCATAAGTCATGGCGAATGTGTAGAATTGCAGGAAATTAGCTTTAAAAAGGCAAAAATATCTCTCCCTTTGGTAAAATGGGGTCAAGTTACAGGAAATTAGCGGTAAAATTGCACATTTTTCTCTCTGCCCTATGGCTAAATTAGTAGAATTGCAGAAAACTTGCTTTAAAAAGGTACCTTTTTTTTCTACGCCCCATGGCAAAATTTGTACAATTGCAGGAATTAAAACTATGTGGGGTCACCAAATCTCGGTTAGGGCCCCCAAAAGGCTAGAGCCAGCCCTGCTTTATTGCCTGCATGGGATTCACATCTACTAACTACAAGATATTCTAGTAAGCCTATATGTAGAGAAATCGGCTTTGAGGCAATTGCATTGTTGCATAGGAGATTCATCAAAAATAGTCTGAACTTGAATATAAAATGAATCAAAATATAGACCTTTTCTGTCTAGGGGTAGACATATCCGGTTTTCTTTCAGACAGTGCTCATGTTCCTTGACACAACCACCCACCCTCTGAATGTAGCAATTCAGGGGAGGTCCCGATGTAATCCATTGGCAACATTGGCAACTCTTTATACGTATAGATGCGACCCAGTAGCCTTTGGACTCTAATAATTTAGTAATCTTGCTGCATTAGCCTCACCGGTATTTCCATGGCAACCGACCAGCCTCAGAGAAAGCAGAGTGAGTCAGGTATTCACCTCTAAGGGCTGGGCTTGTCTACATTCTCCACTTCCACGTTTGCTGCTAAGTGCTGGGGGTGCCAAAGCTCTCTTGACAAGCCACCGAGGCTTGTTTCTTTGCATTAGCCACCCGAGAGATCTAAAGGAGTAATAGAACATGAACTGCAGTTTCAAGAGAAGGAAAGAAAAGAGATAGACTAGATCATTTTGGAATTGGCTAGATTGCACACTTATGCATTAGCCTCAATGTGTGTATCAACATATGAGCTAACCATGGCCATTGTCTGAAAAGCTTTATCAGCTGATTTGTTATATTGTAATCATTTGTAAAAAGTCACTATTTTTTTAAGGAGTTGACTGTCATCATACTGTATCATAGCCAGCCCCCATTGAGTTCTTAATTTGGAACTTAGCACAAACAGCAGGTGTGTAGGCTGTCTAGATAGTAATGTCCAGAAATAGCTCTCTAGCTAAATAAATAACGCATGTGTCTATGAACTGAATAAGGCATTTTGCACTAGCCTCCAACAGTAGCCTAGTTATACCCTTAATCAGCTAATAACATATTTAATATGTATCCTATATGTGCAATATACAATAAATAATGTGTAATCAATGTACCAAGGTTCTATTTAAGCAATAACGCATGCGGTGGTGTGGTATATGGCCAATATACCAGGGCTGGGCCAAGGACTGTTCTTAACTATGACGCAGCGCGGGGTGCCTGGATACAGCCCTTAGCCGTGGTATATTGGCCATATACCACAAACCCCCGAGGTGCCTTGTTACTATTATAAATTGGTTACCAACGTAATTAGAGGAGTAAAAATAAATGTTTTGTCATACCCGTGGTATACGGTCTGATATACCACGGCTGTCAGCCGATCAGCATTCAGGGCTCGAACCACCCAGTTTATAATTGGGAATAGTTATTTTACATACGGTTTCTTTATTTGGGAATAGAACCACTAACGTAAACTCACCCCATTCCGTACAAATGTGCGCAACCGCAACATTCAAACGAGGCTACAAAGAAAACTAATCAAATCAAATGTATTTATATAGCCCTTCGTACATCAGCTGATATCTCAAAGTGCTGTACAGAAACGCAGCCTAAAACCCCAAACAGCAAGCAATGCAGGTGTAGAAGCACGGTGGCTAGGAAAAACTCCCTAGAAAGGCCAAAACCTAGGAAGAAACCTAGAGAGGAACCAGGCTATGAGGGTGGCCAGTCCTCTTCTGGCTGTGCCGGGTGGAGATTATAACAGAACATGGCCAAGATGTTCAAATGTTCATAAATGACCAGCATGGTCAAATAATAATAATCACAGTAGTTGTCAAGGGTGCAGCACCTCAGGAGTAAATGTCAGTTGGCTTTTCATAGCTGATCATTAAGAGTATCTCTACCGCTCCTGCGGTCTCTAGAGAGTTGAAAACAGCAGGTCTGGGACAGGTAGCACGTCCCAGGGGACTGTAGCGACTGTGTTGACTTCAAAATCGGGGGTGTGAACTAGGTTTCTATTCAAGCGTTGATCGACATGGTAATGGCTTTATAGTATTGAAGAAAAGTTGAAAAAACGGACCCTCCGTTACATCGTGACGTGTCATGTCGTAACGTACAGCACGCATAAAGCAACTATTTCTGTCTTACAATCTCTCTCCACCAGGTGTAGCACTTCTCTCATCCTTTAAAAACAAGAAATGGACAGTGACGGGGTAAGGGGGGGATACCTAGTCATTTTTTGCGTCATCATTGCATGCGATCATCATTCTCAAAGCCGCTGTTTACTTCTAAGATCACCCTAAAAACCCGATTCAAATTCAACACAAACCTTCAAATAGGTATGTAATGACACATTATATAAACTCTTTATAGTGTTTTATTTACATTTTACAGGCGGTAAGGTGATAAGTTGGACAGATGGAGTGAAAAAAAGCAATTTTCCCACACAACATCTCTCCTTCTCACTACCACACATTAGTTTCACTTACCCACCCGCCATTTTTTTAAAGACCCGATGGGGCTCATTGCCTACTTGAATTATTCAGAAACGGGCAGCGTTTAGGTCATGTAATTGATTCTGTTGGAAAGGGGAGAAATTGTGCTTTACAATGGTATTGACATTACAGTTGATCTGGAAGTATTACGTTTTTGGGGCGCTAAAATAAGGGCAATTGTACGGACCAAGGCGATGTACGAGTTTACGTTACACCTGTAAGTGCCCAGAATTTCAAGAGTGACGTTGCTAACGTGCACAGGTGTCGGTTGTTGAGGTGGCAGAGCATTCTCACGATGACAACTTTCCGTTTTTGACGACGACCGAAGCATGAACGAGAAAGCCGACGAAGACGTTTTTGTAAGAAAAGAGCTGGACACTTGCCAATTGTACGGACCAAGGCGATGTACGAGTTTACGTTACACCTGTAAGTGCCCAGCATTTCAAGAGTGACGTTGCTAATGTGCGCAGGTGTAGGTTGTTGAGGTGGCAGAGCATTCTCACGATGACAACTTGCCGTTTTTGACGACGACCGAAGCATGAACGAGAAAGTCGACGAAGACATTTTTGTAAGAAAAGATCTGGACACTTGCCAAAGTAGGCTGCTGCAATAATTATTTGCGCGCAACGTTAAATGCCAACGCTTGGCTGTATCACTCTCACGTCAACTGCTGCTGAGAACGAGATGATTTAACTCTGGATAATGTCACATTGTCCACTGTAAACTCGCTACCCCTAGTCTTTGCTCTGGCGGTTCAAGGAAGTGCGAAATTGCGCACAGATAACGGGGAGACTATACATTAAGACGGGAAACAGCAGCTGTGGTCAGACAGAAGGCGCATGTTGAACTATGGAGATGTATACTTCGAGGAAACTTTGCATCTTGCTGTCGTTCACATTTTTGTTTTTTACAGGTAAGACAATAGTCATTTTGAGTTTGAAATAACGCTATTTATCATTTCAAAAGTGGTTTTATTGTTTAGTAGGCTATATGTGGATGCAAGGTGTTTTGTAACCAACCAACATTTTCTTCGAGCTGACAACACCGACAACATAAAACAATGTTTTAGCTGCCTCTGACAGTACAAAACTTGACCTAATAGACAGTGGAATGTATAATTTTGTTGTGGAGTAGTAGAAGATTAAGTTCCCGTACTTGACATGGGGATTTAACCTGAAACACCTGTTCGTTTTCCATTGGATTTGAAACAAGTGTGTTACACATAATTCTGCTGGCCAGGGAGGATTAATCCCTTTATTATAAAATGGACAGACACTGCCTGAACAGTGGGCTAGCACTGTTTAGCAAAGTCTTGTTTCATATCACACTATCAAGCATTCTAACATCAAGTATTTTGGTCGTAATGACATTTCTTTTACAATTTAACCACGTTTTATGTAAAGTTTATGGACAATGTCATATGTAGAAATAGTCTTAACACTGCCATTTGTTTTTAGATTTTGGCAAAGAATTTTCAGACATTGTGCATTTAACTAGTGGCATTCTTTCCCAATAAAACCCCCCAAAAAGGAACCAAAGTATTCACTGGACATGGGATGTAGTGGAAACTTCCTATCTCTCTTTCCCACATCTGTCCTAGGATTCTCTGCCCTTTTTAAGTGTTTTGTTTCCAAAACAATCATGTGCTGATGCTGGCAATCTCACACTAGCTCATTTCACCTTATCAGGGTGTGGCATTGCCAAATAGTAATGTGTATTCCAAGGATTCATTTCTTGACACAAGTGTAGTGCAATCTATCCTCAAACTCTTACCTTAAGTATGAAGTGCAGAAAGTACTGCTCGGTAGCTGAACAATAACCCACCTGATTTATAAATTAGTTATCTGTTTGACTCACCAACAGTCTACAGCAGGTGTGTCCCCTAAGATGTAGGGGCCAAGACATGGGAGGAAATGGTTGTGAATAGCGTCTTGCTAACAGGAAGATGGCTAGTTCTACTTGTATGCTTTAATTCCCATGGCTGTGCTGTTTCATAATTAGTTATGATAAGAAATGGTTTGTCTTCTCTTGAAAACAGGATAACCCGTGGTTGTTTTGTTGCCTTTTCAATCACATTTTTTGAGTTATGGGGGGCGGATTAGTTTTGTGTGTGAAGTTGTTAAAACTAGTGTCTTGGAACTGAAGTCTGGAGTTAAAGTAGGCTACATTAGACTAATGTATTGTAAACACACTGCTTCACAGCAAGTGTGTGGCACCCAATGCCATTAATATGACATTAAGCCAGTAGCCAGCATTGTTTTTCTTTTCATCGCTGCTTCTTGCTCAGTTGGACCTTTTAGAATCTAGGTTTGGGCAATTCCACTGTAACAGAGTAATGCTGAGACTCACTTTTCACATTTTAAAATGTATGTCAAGCAAAGTTTAGCAAACCATACACCTATATGCAGAAGTCTACTTTGAACAATTGCCACTGAAAATGTTACTGAAATACTTTTACTTGAGGAACATTGAAGATGCAAAGTTTGGTAGCAGAATAAGAGTAAAATCTCTCACAGTTTATGTGAGCAAATTTTCCAAAAACTGTAAAATATTTACTCCAAATTAAGATTCAAAGATGTCTGCAGAAAGAATGGGGTGTTAGCTATGATATGACGCCTTGAGTTTGAGAACATCTCTTGTTTATTGAACTACAGTAAGTGAAGTGGATCAACAACCGGTAACAGAATGACAGTAACAGAATGACATCATGGGTCCTTAATCTGTACTACACAGAATGCATAATTATGGATATGAATGTCATTCTCTTCATGAGGATGTATCCTGAACAAGTACACAAAGGTAGAAAATTGTAATATCCTGCTTTGAATGTTTGGGTATTATTCTACACTCTGGCTATTATTCTAATGCGGTCTGCCACCAACA
Organism: Salvelinus namaycush; assembly: GCF_016432855.1. Lineage (NCBI taxonomy): Eukaryota > Metazoa > Chordata > Actinopteri > Salmoniformes > Salmonidae > Salvelinus > Salvelinus namaycush. Next base: position 39,216,473 of record NC_052309.1, on the reverse strand, counting down.
AGACCACATTTGATATGATCCTATAAACTGCTCATGGGTGCTTTTACATGGAAATGACAGTTTAAATGACAGTTTTTACTTGGCCATGCTCTCTGTCCTCTCAACACAGCAGCCAACAGTATATGTTGTCATGTCAGGTGCTATAAAACATACAGTAATCATATTTAATAGGACCATCTATTGCATGGTGTTATTTACATTGTCCTGAAATCCCAAAATCAATTGGGATTGTCAAGTCTGAGCCTAGTCATTTTGGTTTTGCCCATTTGAATGCCATTAGTCTCGTATGTGTTGTAATTGTTTGAAGTGACCTTGTATTGTATCCAGTACTTTACTGAATCTCATTACTGAAGAAATTTGTTTTTATTAAAAGTCTCGCTTCTTGATGTGCCTGGACTTGTTTTTCCTAATTACTGGAGTGGGTAGGGGTGGGTCAAAGGAAAGCTGTACCAGTATTGTTACAATTGAAGGCTTTTTGCTCTTTCAGTCGGATCACAAGAGGTGGTTCAGGGTTATCTGGATCATTTGGACCTGTAATTAATGGAAAAAATCCTTACTGAATAATTAGACCCAATTTTAATATGACCTTATACTTCCTCAAATTGTTAACTGTTTTAATGGACAATAAAGGATTTAAAATGCTATACTTAGACCAAGTTTAAAATGAGATGGAAGGAACAACACGCTAGTTGATGACACTTCCATTCCAGACACACCATCCCTGGGAAGATAATATCTTCATTTGTTTTCCAGGTGTGCTCTACAAAGGACTGACTTATTTAACAAGGTCATCCCATATGGGCTTCCTAGATCCTTCTGGGCTCGAGGAGAGGAAAGGTGTGCCTGGGGGAAGAGTGTCATGTGTACCACTTCACCTACTCTCTAGAATTCAGTGTCTTTTTAATAATGAGGAAGGTTCTGGACTTTATTTTAGCAACATGTCTGTCCCTCATCAAGATACAACATGCCTTAAAGTCTAGGTAGTGATCATTAGGACATGCAATGTTTCTTATTGGACAAGTCCAGGTAGTCCCTCCCTGTTTGTCTGTTTTCATCGCTTTGGTGCCTAATGAACACGACTCTGCCTGGCGTGTCCTCATCGTATGGCGCAGTTTGTTTCCTCCCTCCATTGTATTTGCTGCAGTGCGTTGAGTTCACCCCCCCCCCCCCCCCCATCCTCTGGAATGCAATCTATCAAAGTTATAACAACTGTGCCTTATCTCTAATTGTTTATTTCTTAAAATAATATGGACTGGAGGCTTGCCTAACAGCGTTTAGAGCCTGGATTACAGGCCAAATTTGAAGTCGCTGGTCCCTTGTGTGGGACTCGAGTAACTGGTATGCTTTTGATTTGTTACAGGGGATTGTGGATTTATCTGGACTATTGTTACAGATGTAATGACAGAAAGAACACCAACCCATGTCACTAGTTCTAACAAGGTAAAATGAGGGTTGTCCAATCTGGAGCCCAAGAGAACTGTGGACAGTTGTGTATCCTGTGTATTGCCTCTGGCCATGTATCTCAAATTGTGATGCATCCTTGGACCTCTGGGGAGATTGCAATTAGTTCACCTGAGTTGTGTGCTTTGCCTCTCACACAGTTATGGCCAGGTATGTGAGGGCAGCTAGCATTAGTGCTAAGATAATGTTAGCAAGCGTCCTCAGCAGTTCCGCCCCTTGTTAAAGTTGCACTCGGCTGCCTTTAATCCCAGAAAATAGCTCTATCAGTTTCTGATAAAACTGAATAGGAAAAGCAATTAGACAATAAGCAGAGCTGCTGTGTTTAGACCTACCTATAGTGATCTCTGATCCACAGAGGGGAGAGAACGTGGGCAGAGAGGGAGAGGGCAACCTTTTGGAATGAAACGCAGCTCAACTAGTGGCTTCTGCCACACAGGACATACCCCAGGCGAATGCCTTAGACATACAGCACTTTCCTGCTGCTCTGCTCCATGACTCCCCGCATGCACTGTCCCACGAGCTACAGCAGACTCCAAGCTGGCCAGGGGTCATGAGAAAAGCAGTGGGTGACTTTCCCAAGTCCCAACACGCTGTGTCTGGCCTATGGACTCCCTTAAAGACACATTCTCTCTCTCTCTCTGTTTCTCCCCATCTTCCTTTCTGGAAGAGGAAATGGCCTGAGCCTGCTCGACAAATGGGCAGAGGGCTGTGTACTAGAGTCCTCTTATTTCCCCCATAAGTGAGTGATTCATGACTGCTGCATGTTATAAGAACCTCTCCTGAGATAATTTGTATTGTATATTGTTTGCAAATGGAGGGCTGAGTTATTTTGAGTCTCCTGCTGTGTTTATTTCTCTCAATGTATTTGTCCCTCAGTATGGTGTTGTATGTCCCTCTGGAAACACCAAACCAATGCCAGAATATATTTATAGACCGGTTATACTGGTTTTGAAAGGGATGTCCCAAATCATAACAATGAAATGTCTTGTAAAATTACATGTCAAGCCTATAACAATGACATGCATGTCAAACCCACAGAATAATTTCAAACAATGTAGTTGGTCAGTGACAATCTGCTTACTAATTACTACTTACAAACCTTCAAGCTTGTCGGGTGACATGACAGGCTGTCAAGCTGCTTTGCTAGTGACTCTCTCCTCTCTGCTCACGCACCCTGACAGGCTGCTGATGTCAAACCTCTCCTGCATCTCTCTGCCTTTTGGGAGGCATTACAGTAAGCAATTACAATGCGGCCTAAGAACTAACAGGTTAACAACTGAGATGACACACACTGACAAATGTTGTTGCTTTCCGTCAGATTCCAGCTACGGGGGGGGGGGGGTCTATTGTTGCGTCTAACATTTCTCCTCCTCAAACTATGTGAAGCGCTTTGAGCTACTGGAAAGCGTTATATACTTTAGTGTACATCCAATCAATTATAATAATTGTAATTGATTAACCATTCTGTTAAGATAGACCTTATTTTTTTGGGGAGCAATTGCTGTAACATTTTGATAATCATATCTTTTCATGTACAAACTAGGTTCCCTGCAGGTATTGTGGTTTGTTTACTATGATGAAAGCCATTAAATTGGTGTCATAATAGTCATATTGTCCTCTGTGTAGGTTTGCCCCCAATCTGAATCCCCAACTCCCCTTACACACATTTTTGATGATTGAAAGAAAGATAGCAGTATTCATCTCAAATCCCTGCTCACCTATTTGTCATTCTGGTTGGGGCAGGTGATATCGCTAGGTGTCTGAGTCGATTAATTGCAATTGGACAAGTGTGCCTTCTTATGCTTGGATTTCCCTTATGGGCAAAACCCCACTTATTCTGTCTCTGCTATAAAATGACTGTGTAATGTCCTCTGAAATCCACTGTAATCCCATACGTCAAGGCCCAGGCTCCATCAGCCAATCCCCCTACTGCAGCATGCAGCCGATGTCTTACAAGGCACCTGCTAGCTACACCAGAGCCCTACAGGCAGGAAGGAATAGCATTGCAATAGTCCTGGTGAATGTCCATACGCACACACATTCCAGCCTTTGCACCACCTGTTTGTTATATACATCAGAGGTATTTCCAGAGAACCAAACTACTCAACTCTTTAACAAATTGATAATTACACTTTGCCGATTCCACCCAGAGTAATTGTGTATGCAGTAGCAGCAACGCAGCAGCCAGCCTTGTGGAAAAAGTCATTATATCCACACTATTAGGTGAAGCCCTTCAGGGCAGAGTGGATGTTGCACTTTCCTAGTGAGGGGAGGAGCAAGTGATCAAGAGGCACTGGGTAACGTGGGCTAGGAGTCGCCCTAAAGGTCACGGCGCTGTGCTCTTCTCCCATCATTCCCCCCCCCCCCCCCCCCCCCCCCCACACACACACACAGTCATTCCTCAGTCCAGCACCTCCATAGCCAGTAGTTTCTCGCAGGTCCGTGCCCCTCAAGCCTCAAGCTTTCCCCCAGGGGAGACAGGTCAACTTGTCAGCCTAGCCTCCCCCCGCTGCCCCCCTCCCTCCTCTCTTCAGAGAGCTGGGGCTCAAGCTTCTCAGCACATCTCAGGTCAACCAGGAGGTTAGATCTAGGGGGACTCATTACACTGAAAGCAAGCCTGGAAAGGAGGCGAAAGCACGTATTGTGTGTGTCTGTTGGTTTGTATGTCTACAATACTTGTTTTATATATAGATCTGTAGGCGAGCCTTCACTTGTTGGCCTTATCCTTTTATTTGCTCTTACCTTCCCTCCAATCATCCTCTCAGCCTTCCCATGGTGCTGTGTAATTATAGGATTTCATCCAAAGGGGTGTTTTTGATCACATTACCGTGCACTGGGGCCATATGATGTCATTATTTTGATATCATGGAGGTGCAGCTTTCCCACTTCAGACTGTAATTGTTGTTTATGAAAGGCATCCCCCAGTGTCAGTGTGCTGTACACATTTATAATGTACTCAACATCTTTCATACATTTCTGCATGATATCTTAGGGCAGGGGTACTCGAGTACTATTTGAGAAAATCCGGTCACATATTTCCTAGGTGGCAAAGGTCCGGATGGATAATGTAATTTATCAGCATAGTAACAAATTCCTACCTCGCAACCCATGTGACCCCCCCAAACTGTTCACACCCCTCTTGTTGGTGAAGAGAGAATTTGCAGTTTTAAAGCTAATTTCCTGCAATTCTACGCATTTTTCATGTCTTATTTGTGATTATGATACCATGGGTGGAAGCCCTATTTTATTTTTTGTTGGAGGGAGGGGGGAGACCTGCGGTCCATATTGACCCCGGTCCGGATCCGGTCCGCCAGTTGAGTATGAGAGGTCTTAGGGTGTCCAATCAAAAATATATCTTTCAACCAATAGGTAAAATAATGTTAATTGTGTAGATAATCTTCTAAAAGAACCAGTTCCATGACTCTATCATAATCTGTTCAAAACTGATTGGTGTTTTTTTACCCTTGTAGGATGGTCAAAATTAGGGTGACTAAATCAGTGGAGGCTAGATTTAAAAAAAAATATATATAAAAAAAGTGGTCATCTGGAAAATAGCATCCTGTCAGCTAGGCTGGATGCTGTGAGAATTAAGGCTACCTGGCAGGCTTTTCGTTGAACTCGTCATCTTTCTTCTCAAATCCAGAGGCCATAAACCAATAATAGAGGTAAGATGGATATTGATTTTGAGACATTTTAATATTTTAGAATACACTGTTAATATTAATGCAACGTTTTTTTTCTCACAAACAAGCGTATCTCTGTGAAATGCCAACAAGTTTTTTTTATTTTCCCAAAGCGTTTAACATTTTATTCAGCTCGTGTCATGCAAATGTAGCTATTTGCGACCTGTGGAAACAACTTGGAAGACGACCAAAATGTAAAACCCTCAAAGGTTTTGGAGAGAAAGCTGCAGAGCTCGGTGCTTATTATCGGATGCATTAGGTTACGAAATTCATATTTTTTTTTTTTTTAAGAATCATCTTTGTCCTGGTAAAATGTATTATAAAATAAGTGAAATGTCATCACAAGTGCATTTTCACCAACTCTGGGAAGAGTGGGTGGACACCCTTGATATCTCCATTTCACAATTTCTGTCAGTCTCCCTTGTCGTCTGAGAATTGTCATAATTAAATAATCATTTTTCGCAGAAATAAAGATGGAACGCTAATCAAATTCAGAACCTCGAGTGGGTTGGTTGTTCCCAAAAACAGTTTCTCATTTGTCAAAAATACGTTTTGTACAATTTCTGTGACCCTTGCCAAAGGAAGTGCTTGATAGACTTTTGAGGCAAAAAAGCTTTTCTGCCGTCACTCATAATTTACAATACCCTACCAGCATTAAATGGCCACTAAAAGGCATTGATTTGAAGGAATATGCCTCTAGGGTTGACTTTCCCATCGCTGTCCCCAGTTGTTCATAATCAACATTGCTATGGCCCTTTCAGCGTTGATTGGCCATATTGGCTTCAGTAGCTTCCCTTGCTGTATATGTTTGAAGTGAAGTAAGCACACTATTCGGTGTGTGAGAAAGAACAATGGGATATAAAAAGCATCAGTTAGAGAAATGTGTTTTAAACTAATTGCAAACCTATGCTATACAGTGGTTCCCAAACCTCTCCTCGAATATCCCTAGATGTTCCACTTATAATAGTTGAACCATTCCAGTACTAGCACAGCTGATTTCAACTAATCAAGGGCTTAGTGATTAGTTGATCGGTTGAATCAGGTGTGCTAGTTATGGAATAGTACAAAGTGAAACAGCGAGGGGTGCTCAAGTATAGGTTTGGAAAACACTGCTTTACGCTAATACCACATGTTATTTCTATCTCTTTGAACGTTTCCGTCTCCCCAATGTCCTTCTCTGCCTCTGGATTGTCCCTTTCTGCTGGCGATTGAGAAATTTCCCCTCGTTTGGTGGTTTCTCGCTTTTTCTGTATGCATCTACAGTATAAAGGAACAGCACCGTACCGCAGGCAGAGAGCTTCCATAATCTCTCTGGATGTCTTTGAAGAGGTAGATGTTTTTAAACTGAATGCTAAACAGGATCTATCAGGATTAAGTCTGGATTTGAGGCAGTCTAGCTTAGCGTGACTTTTAAAAAGAAAGTTGAGGGGCGGAATGAATATGTAAATACTACTATGTCAACCAATCTCTACATATAATACATTTTCTTGAGGGAAACTCCACCTTGAGATTGGTGATTCGAATATATGCGTAAGATCTGTAGGTAAATGGGTACTGTAGGTTTAGACAGCCACAAATGATGCTTAACTGGTCATCATTGAAATTTTGTTAGTCTCTCAATTGAAAGCTTTCCCTCAGTGGTCATTGACGTTTTGAAACTTCATTAGTGACTGTTCATTACAGCCATTGATTTCCCAGGGAGTTACAATCCATGGGAGTCATGTCCATTAACCTGGCATTAAGCACAGTTTGCTACGTGGGTGGGGCACTCAGTTTTGGTCTTGTTTGGCTTTTCCACACACAGAAATATACCAATGACAACATGATGTAGCATATGAATTTAGGGTAGTCTCGGCCTCTACCCAGAAGACTCGGCGGTAGGTTCTGACCCTCCATTTGGAAAATGCTGCTGAATTGCCCTCACTGAGGTGAGAAAGGCTTCACTGTGATGCTTGGCAGCAAGTGGTGAGTTAGACCACACCAGAAGATGATTTGGTTTTGACTGTTATACTTAACTGGGCACACACACACACTATACAGAGTCTCACAAACCCATATGATGAAAAGGCCCTAATGCAATACACTATGACAGCATCTTCAAACTGATATTCAGAGACCAACTCCCAATCAGTCAATTTCCCTAACGCTCTTTGCATATCCTCCTGCAAATATTTTCTATTCCTGTGTAAACCCTTCACCACCAGCGACTCAGTTTCCATTTATTTTGTCCCTCTATTCATTTTGCCCAGGTCCTCTCGGGTGACACGACTGGCTTTCTCATACCGTTCCTTTTAATCTCCTCCCTAATCACTTGCCTGTCTCCCCAACTCCACACCTCAGCAGTTGAATTTGTTACAGAAAATAATCACCTCCCATCGCAGTTAATAACACATTTTCAAATTCCTCACAGAGGACTCGAGTTCTATGGCGTTACCACTGTTTTACCTGAAGACTTCAAAGTTGGGTACACGGTTATGTAAATAGTTGTTGGCGTACATGTTATGTTGTCAGACTGTTCTTGTCAGTCTACTAGTGTGTCATGTTTAGTTAGCTCAGACCCTGGAGATGTATAGACTTTAACTTTTACATGGCTTCAGAAGGGCCCGCTGAGTGTCCACGTATTCATTATACTGCCTGTGTGTGTGTGCGCACGCAGAAGATACAGGGAGATACTGAGCTGGAGATTTGCCTGTTTGATTGAGTTTGTGAGGATTAGACTGGGATTATGCAGGAATTGTGGAGTATCAGCAAATTAGCTCGCTGGGCTTTAATCTAAGAACCGGGCGAAGCCTCAGCCACTCGAGTGGACAGGGTGTGTGTTGTGGGGGCTGCTGTGTGAATTTAAATAATATTAGGGGGATGAGTATTGTCTGCTATTTAATTTTATGATGGTGGAGGGTGGATGAGAGATGGACACAGACTCACCTTTGACTCGCCCGGCCCTGTTTATAGCCTGTTATTTTGAGAATGCAGGATTTTAAAAACAAATTGTTTGTCACGTACACAAGTGTGTGTGTGTGCTTGTGTGTTTGCTTATGGGTGGTTGTGTGTGCTTGCAGCTAAGAATTGGATGTGTGGAGTCAGTGCTAATAGTGATGTCTGAAGATTTTTGCTGACTGTATTTAAATGGCTAAAGGACAAAGGGATAGAATATGAAACCATGTAGTATTTTACAGCTGTTGCATTTCATTAAACCTAATGTGAAATATCACATTCTAAAAAACAGATACGGGAAGGCTCTCTAGTCCAGAATGACATAGAACCGGGTGAAAGATGTGTAGGACATTGCCAGTAGAAAAAACAAAAAAACACCATGGATATCACAGCTGAAAATTGAACAAAATGAGACTGGTAAGCCTTCTTACCACCTGAGCAATACCTCATGAATACCATTTAGAGAAACGAACGGCTGCATAAATTACTTCAAATATCTATTTCTCCTCTTTGCTATTTGAAGTGAAGGATAGGCTCTTTCTTCTCAGTACTGGCTTAGATAGTTCCCGTAGTGTGAGCAGGAGCCAGTGCAGCCCCTCTGAAACGTGCTTGGAGCAGATAAGTCACACCCGTGGAGGGGGCCCCGTCGGCCCCTTGTACCCTAGCACACTTCTTTTCTATGTCTGGTGGCATAATGTAAGGTAAATCTCATGCCATTCACATGACTGACTGTGCACCTTGCGATGAAAAAAAGAAGACAAACATCTGACACATTCATTTCTCAAAGATGTGCAGAGGGGAAGGCAAGTTGCTTACACCACTCATTTACAACATACTTTTTAGCGTAGCTAGCACGTCCAGTTTTTTTGTTGTTGTCCCTGTGTGTCCATTGGAATCACGGTCCAATCTGAGGAATAGGTGTGTGCATTTCCGCTTGTTCCATGCCATGCTTCACTCTGCACCAGAGGCCTCTGGGTAGTTGGCCACTCCAACGTATTACAACTCTTAACTAGCACTCCAAAGGACAGTATTTAAAAATTACAAAAATTATGTAACCAAAACACAAAGAATATAATTTAATCTATTTGCTGTATATTAAGGCTTTTTGAGGTGATGCGTTGGTTTTTCAATGGACTTCTTAATGGATCGTGGTGAACATTTATTCACATACAGTTGAAGTCGGAAGTTTACATACACTTAGGTTGGAGTCATTAAAACAATTTTTTCAACAACTCCACAAATTTCTTGTTAACAAACTATAGTTTTGGCAAGTCGGTTAAGACATCTACTTTGTGCATGACACAAGTGATTCTTCCAACTATTGTTACAGACAGATTATTTCACCTAAAATTCACTATCACAATTCCAGTTGGTCAGAAGTTTACATTCACTACGTTGACTGGCCCTTTAAACAGCATGGACAATTCCAGAAAATGATGTCATGGCTTTAGAAGCTTATGATGGGCTAATTGACATCATTTGAGTCAATTGGAGGTGTACCTGTGGATGCATTTCAATGCCTACCTTCAAACTCAGTGCCTCTTTGCTTGACATCATGAGAAAATCAAAAGAAATCAGCCAAGACGGAGGTCTACAAAAAATTGTAGACCTCCACAAGTCTGGTTCATCCTTGGGAGAAATTCCCAAACGCCTGAAGGTACCACGTTCATCTGTACAAGCAATGTACAAACAGACTACGGTTTGCAACTGCACATGGGGACAAGGATCGTACTTTTTTGGAGAAATGTCCTCTGGTCTGATGAAACAAAAATAGAACTGTTTGGCCATAATGACCATTTATGTTTGGAGGATAAAGGGGGAGGCTTGCAAGCCGTAGAACACCATCCCAACCGTGAAGCACGGGGGTGGCAGCATCATGTTGTGGGGGTGCTTTGCTGCAGGAGGGACTGGTGCACTTCACAAAATAGATGGCATCATGAGGCAGGAAAATGATGTGGATATATTGAAGCAACATCTCAAGACATCAGTCAGGAAGTTAAAGCTTGGTCGCAAATGGGTCTTCCAAATGAACAATGACCCCAAGCATACTTCCAAAGTTGTGGCAAAATGGCTTAAGGACAACAAAGTCAAGGTATTGGAGTGGCCATCACAAAGCCCTGACCTCAATCCTATAGAAAATGTGTGGGCAGAACTGAAAAAGTGTGTGCGAGCAAGGAGGCCTACAAACCTGACTCAGTTACACCAGCTCTGTCAGGTTGAATGGGCCAAAATTCACCCAACTTATTGTGGGAAGTTTGTGGAAGGCTACCTGAAACGTTTGACCCAAGTTAAACAATTTAAAGGCAATGCTACCAAATACTAATTGAGTGTGTGTAAACTTCTGACCCACTGGGAATGTGATGAAAGAAATAAAAGCTGAAATAAATCATTCTCTCTACTATTATTCTGACATTTCACATTCTTAAAATAAATTGGTGATCCTAACTGACCTAAGACAGGGAATTTTGACCAGAATTAAATGTCAGGAATTGTGAAAAACTGTGTTTAAATGTATTTGGCTAAGGTGTATGTAAACTTCCGACTTCAACTGTAGCCTGCTGTATTGCTGAATGGATAGAATCACTTTGAAGGTGTTTTTCAAAAGGGTTGGCGTGGTGTATCTTTAGGCTGTGTAAATTTCATTTTTGACCCCCTACTTTCAACTAATCCCCTCTCCATTTAGTGATTTGTTTGTTCAGGGTGTAGGCGTGCAAGGCATCCCCAGGGGACGAATAGGGCCGATCCATGCTACTCCCACTGCCCACATCTGAGATGGGCGGATATGGCTATCGCCCATCAAGTAATTATAGGCTCAATTCCGATGGAGGCTCCTGCCTGCTGTAGGCTACATGAGAGTTTAGTGCTCTCTCTCGCTCAGAGAAGATGGCCATAGTTTATAACATGCCAAACGATCAAGACCCTTTGAATCGAGAGAAAGAAATTAGGTTTTTAGAGGACACAATAGTGACGTCCAAAATGGACGGTTTTATGCATGTAGTCGAGTAACTAACTGCCATCTATTATTTATTGTATTTGTTATTTTCATGACATGCACTGTCTGGCGTAGTTGTCATCTGTTCAGTAGATGGGTTTATTGGTGATAATTTCAAACCCCTCCTTTTTATAGACCTGTCTCACTTTTTCTCGCTCTCTCTGTGGTCATGTTATTGTTGTGCTTCTTTTTCTTGGGCTATTTAATAATGAATACTCAATGTGCAATTATAAATCATATCAATTTTAGTCAAAATACAGCTGTAGACAGAAGTCAAGGATCAAACATACAAATGATGTCTCTCGTGAGTTCTGCAAAATAGGAAAAGTCCAAGTTCCTTTTAATATGCTTGCAGTCAACCCCTAGTGATGTAACTGCCTACGTCAACACCTTCTACTCATGAGACCAAGCCCATGCATATACAGTTATACAAACTTGCAGGAGAGAACAATAGTTCCAGTCTTTTCTAAGGGCGCATCAGTAATTTTCCACTCCCCAAGTTGCTATATAGTGGTATGTTGACTTGTCTCTTTCACTCCCCTGCAGGGTTCTGTATCTAATTTATTTTAGCCTTGAGGCGCTTTCTTAGACACCCTGTCTCAGACTGTTTCTTATAAGAGGCAGAGACTAGAAAAGAACTGTGGAACAATATTAAACCTTATAATGCATATATATTGCTAATCTGTAGTCCAGGACCCTATAAATGTAGTGGCAGAGGGGTCTTATAGCCCTTCCCCTTCTATTAATACAACATAAGCATAATCAATTATTATAATACATCAATCATTTGGTGCAGCCCCTATCGTGACCCCATCATTATGTTAATGAGGGAGAGGAGGTTGTGGTCCATTATGGTGACCTATTCTAACAGAAGTGGATCCTGGGGCCGGGCCTTATAGTTATGCTGTGTTTTGCACTACACAGGAATGTCAGACCACTGAAGAGTACAAGAGGGCCATTTCAGGAGCCCATGCATTATTTCACAGGCATAGTGACAGCAGCACACACGGGCAGGACTCCCCACAGACGCCAGCGTATCAGGGAGAGGTGTTATAAAACAATAAGTGGTTTCGATTTCTTTTTTTACATTAAATACACTATGCATTATGTGGGTTGAATGGTATAACAGAATCAAACAATTAATACAAGTCCCATGATGGTAGTGACTGCCAATTACTGCTTATCACATGTTAACCATTAATTCACATTACTTTAAAATATTTCAGTGTATATTACGTTTTGTTTTATTTGACGTTTTTAATTCTAACTCTCAGCTTAGGCAACAGCTCTAGAGATATCTGACAAAATCAGTATTTTAAGTAAATAAGTCATGCTTGTATGACTGCTGAATACCACCTACCAATCACAAGAATCATTTATTTTCAGGTAGAGATACCTCACGAAGCAACTGCTCTCTATCACTCAATCGCGTGTTTTTCTGTTTTTTTTTCTTCCTAACCTAACGTAGCTGGTGTAAAATAAACCATGACCGAACAAAGTAGGAACACAATAGATTATAGTCATTGTAGTTTAGCACAGTAACCGTGGTAATTAACTATGTAGGATATGGGCCTGTTGGCAACTACAACTCCCTACTACATTGCACAGTTCGGGCTTGATCTAAAGTGCGTTCAGTTCGTTTGAATGTTTGCTATGTTGGGGAACTGTTTGTACTGAACGTCACGTTTCCCCAAAATGTTCTTGAACAGACTTTGAGGTACGTTTTCTCCAGTTTGGTGGATGTGGCAAGGTGTGGCTTAAAGCAATTAGTGACGTATTTAAAGAGCAGTGGCCAGGCTGACAGCGTTCCCCAACCCACAACACAACCTCTCCCCGTTTTTCAACTGGTCATTCAGTACAGCACCGTTTCCGTTCAATTGAACATTCAGAACGTAAAAACGTACTGAACGCAGCCCTGATTTGTCGCTAGAGAATCGGTCAATGGCCACTGGTGTTGGATTTTATAAATAAATAAAAAATATGCACAAAAAAACGTCCTGCTCTTTCCCTGACTTTTCCTAAATGTTTTTTTTTTTTTTATACTACTCATTTTCAGAATTTTGAAATCATACACAAAGTTTAAAAAATATATATATATATATTTTTTTTTACACCTATTCCTAACTTAATCCTCAGACTGTGTTGTACCCAGCCAGGTGCTAATGAGTCTCACTCACTCACACACTGAATGGATAGATAATTATGCACCTTCACAATATAATTTAAATTAGGCCTAACTGAATGAGGGTGACTAGGTTGATTTTTAATTTAGAAAGACAATAGTGTAATGATTCGTTTGTCAGCCGGCCCATCGCAACTATACTAAAACTAATTTCACACAAGCGTTAGGCTATATACAAGATTACATTTACAATCTGATGAGTGACAATATTAGGCCTATCAATTGTCAAATTGTACATGAAGATGTTGGGCACATCTTGTAACTGATGCAGGGAAAGGAGCAATCACTATCAAATCCTCATTCAGTCACATGAAGGTAACATTTTGATTTCTATATAGTATCTGAAAGAGCATATTCTGCAGTTTCTAAGACACCTTTGTCAAAACTCTCAAAATTCAAGAGGTGCAGCACTTTAACAAATTTCACTTTTTCCAAGAATATCTGAGCTGTGCATGCATTCAGCACATCAAATCAAAGTTTATTTGTCATGTGCGCCGAATACAACAGGTGCAGACCTTACAGTGAAATGCTAACCAACAGTGCCATTTTTAAGTAAAAAATAGGTATTAGGCAAACAATAGATAATAAATGAATAACAGTAGCGAGGCTATATTCAGGTAATATATTTCATGTAGGTATAGTTAAAGTGACTATGCATAGATGATAAACGGAGTAGTAGCAACAGCGTGAAGGGGGGGGGGGGACAATGCAAATAGTCCGGGTAGCCATTTGATTACCTGTTCAGGAGTCTAATGGCTTGGGGGTAAAAGCTGTTGAGAAGCCTTTTGGTCCTAGACTTGGCGCTCCGGTACTGCTTGCAATGCCAATTTTTAGGGCCTTGCTCTGACACCGCCTGGTGTAGAGGTCCTGGGTGGCAGGCAGCTTAGCTGCAGTGATGTACTGGGCTGTACGCACTACCTTCTGTAGTTGCCGTACCAGGCAGTGATGCAACCAGTCAGGATGCTCTCGATGTTGCAGCAGTAGAACCTTTTGAGGATCACATGACCACACGCGCATTGCTCTGGCTACTAAGCAAACACTAGTAAAATTAAAATAATAAATCCAGCAGAAAAGACAGAACAAATATTATGGTTAAACTCATATACTAATTGATAAAAAAAACAAAACATTGGAATTTAAAAAAAGGTCAAATCTTTAAATTATATCATAAATAGGACAGGTGGAGTTGTCACATGCAGCTAACACAAATATATGGAAGTGTCTGCTCTACCCAAAATTACAAACAACTAATTGCAGCATTACCGCAAAAATGGAAGAGGCAAGTGGAAGGGGGAAAAAGTAAGAACTTGTCTATCGGCCCTGCATTAAAGACCAAAATTGGTTAAAGAAAATTGTGCTAAAGTATACCAGTTTCATTTAAGGACCAAAAAATGTATCGTTGTGCCATATAGATTGCAAAATAGTTGGGAAGAGATTTTGGATGTACCAATTCCATGGCACATGGATTATGAACTGATACACAAAACAACCACGGATTCAAAATGTAGAATCTTTCAATTAAAATTATTATAAAAAATTCTTGCAACCAATAGAATATTATATATGAGGGATACAACCATCCCAGCGCTGCATATTTTGTTGCAAATAGACAATCATTAATCATTTGTTTGGTACTGTCTATATATATCTTGTTTTTTGGTCACAAGTTCAGGAATGGCAACATTTACTTGGAGATAACTCTGAAAATAGCACTGCTGGGTGATTTGAAAAGTCATTCAATCAATAATATACAACTTTTTGCAAAAATGTTGATCTTTAATTTACAATCTGTAGAAACTATGAGAATAGAAAGGTTCAGAACTTTTGTGTAACAGCACAGTTAAAAATATGCCAAATAGAAATCAAAACTGGATGGTCTTCAGAGATAGATTTGAGGGGAGCTGAAGGATGGGATTAAAAACAAACAAAAGATAACAACTAAAATGTAGAAGCCTAAGTGTTTTCCATTAGTTTACACCAATTAAGGGAGGGGTGGTAGGGTTAGGGTAAAATATTAAAGGGGGAAAAAATATATTTTTAAAATATATGCACTGCTTTCAGAAAGTATTCAGACCCCTTGACTTTTTCCACCTTTTGTTACGTTACAGCCTTATTCTAAAATTGATTACTTTTTTTTTTCTTCCTAGATCACACTACCACGTAATGACAAAGCAAAAACAGTTTTAGACACTTTTGGACATTTTATTAAAAATAAACTGATATATAAATAAACTGAGAACCTTTACTCAGTACTTTCTTGAAGCGCCTTTGGCACTAGTCTCCCAGTCCATGCCGCTGAAAAACATCCCCACAGCATGATGCTGCCACCACGCTTCACCGTAGGGGATGGTGCCAGGTTTCCTCCAGACGTGACGCTTGCATTCAGGCCAAAGAGTTCAATCTTGGTTTCATCAGACCAGAGATTCTTGTTTCTCATGGTCTGGGAGTCCTTTAGGTGCCTTTTGGCAAACTCCAAGCGGGCTGTTATGTGCCTTTTTACTGAGGAGTGGCTTGCGTCTGGCCACTCTACCATGAAGGCCTGATTGGTGGAGTGCTGCAGAGATGGTTGTCCTTCTGGAAGGTTCACCGATCTTCACAGAGGAACTCTGAAGCTCTGTCAATATGACCATCGAGTTCTTGGTCACCTCCCTGACCAAGTCCTTCTCCCCAGATTGCACAGTTTGGCCAGGCGGCCAGCTATAGGAAGAGTCTTGGCGGTTCCTAACTTCTTCCATTTAAGAAGGATGGAGGTCACTGTGTTCTTGGGCACCCTTGTTTCAGAAATGTTTTGGTACCCTTCCCTAGATCTGTGCCTCAACACAATCCTTTCTCGGAGCTCTACAGACAATTCCTTCGAACTCATGGCTTGGTTTTTGCTCTGACATTCACTGTCAACTGTGGGACCTTATATAGACAGGTGTGTGTGCCTTTCCAAATAATTTCCAATCAATTGAATTTACCACTGGTGGACTCCAAGTTGTAGAAACATCTCAAGGATGATTAATGGAAACAGGATGCACCTGAGCTCAATTTTGAGTCTCATAGCAAAGTGTCTGAATACTTACTTAAGTAAGGTATTTCTGTTTATTTTTGTAAACTTTTCTAAACCTGTTTTCACTTTGTCATTATGAGTGTAGCTTGATGAGGAAATCTTTTTATTTAATCTATTTTTGAATAAGGTTAACGTAAACAAATTGTGGAAAAGTCAAGGGGTCTGAGTCATTTCCGAATATGCTGTATTATTATACCTTTATTTCAACAAGGAACACAGACTGAGACCAAGGTCTCTTTTACAGCTGGGCCCTGCATATACATGTTTAGGTACAATAATTTAAAAAACTAAACAAGACAAACAAAACGATCACAGATAATACAAAAAATTAAAATAATAATAATAAATGTAACATTTAAAATACAACAGATTTCATTTACACATAGGTTATTCTACTAGCAGCACAAGAACTTGCATTACCTAAAACAGTTACAAGCAATACAAAAATAAAAATTCTCTAATAAATATTTAAAATGAGCAAGGGGGACAAGAGTCTCAAGTTTAAGTTTAGTCTGCGGGCTATTCTATAGGCAAGGAGCTTAACAGGAAAAGCCAGCCATACCCAACTCTGTGTAAATCGCATGGGCCTCAAGTGTAATCCATGCTTGAGACCTGGTTTTAGGAATTCTAATTCTAATATTGATGAGTGATGATAAATAAGAAGGTAGCTTATTCAGAAGTGCTTTATAGACAAACACGAGAGCATGTTGTTCTCGTCTCACGGACAGCGAAGTCCAACCCACATTATGATATAAAACACAGTGGTGAGTTCTGTAGCTAGCACCCGTAATAAACCTAAGTGCACAATGATAAGTAGCATCCAGCAAGTGTTGATGCCGTAGCATGCATGTAAATAATATCCCCATAATCTATAACAGACATAAAAGTAGCTGTATTCCAAGATTAGTATGTGTGTGCAGTGCCATCAAGGTATTCAGACCCCTTGACTTTTTTTCACATTTTGTTTCGTTACAGCAAATTTATTAAAATGGATTACTTTTTTTTAATTTAAAAAATGCTCAGCTTTTTTTTTTGCAAAACAGCTTTATCTGTTTTGCAATGGAATTAAATATTCACTTACAGCTCTGAATTACATTTCCTACAGCTCACCAGTCTTTTCTGGTAAAGAATACCACAATACATTTGTTGGTAGATTAGGTATTCCTGTGAAGAGATGACATTCTGCCAAGATGTTTATCAAAGGATGATGAAACCAAACGTCAGTCTGTTCATTTGGTCAGTTATAGAACCTTGACCGTCAAACTCCAGTCACACAGACCTGAAAAGGAAATGTGAACACCACACCCATCCTTCCTGCAACCGGATACCCTACTGTGGAGAGGGGTAGAAAAGAGAGAAGCCTTTGGAGAGAATGGGTCAGGGGGAGGGGGTTGGAGTGGGGTGAGGGACAGGGGTGGCTCAAGTCCTACTTCCATTGTCTATTGGCCTGTGGGATTGTGGGAAGGGAGCTAGGTGTTACCAGAGAAAGACTGCCCGTGCTCGCCATTCAGCACAAGTCCCACTGACACACACTGCATCCCAAATGTCACCCTATTCCCTATATAGTGCACCACTTTTGACCCAAAAGTAGTACACTAAGGTAATAGGGTGCCTTTTGGCAAGCAGCCACAGGCTCTTAGAAGCTGGGTCTGGACACAATGGCCTCATTTAGAAACAGAGGGGCCGTACCTGTATAGGAGTCGAGCACAACACTACTCCCTGGCTATCTGACTCCCCAATCAGACCAAACTAGCCTTTAGGAATCTTTTAAATGGAGCGGCCCATAGGGATATGTGCAGCCAGAGAGGAGTGATCTGTACGATCTGCTTCCGGGCCTTAGTTTTATAAGAACATGTCATGTTTGACATGACTTTAATGTAGTTATGGGTTGCCTGTAGGCCTACCTGGTTATACTGAAATGACTCATAGAAAATCTCACCATTTAGCTACCTCTTGTAATTCCTTGTATCTACATGGTTCAGTGTTTTCCCTGTATTCATTTAGCAGCAGCGCACCGCCGCTGCTAAATCGTTGCCGTCACTGCAAACCCCTTTTAAAAAATATATATATATATTTCTGCCGAGAAACGCTTTTAATGTCAGTGACAAGCCACAACCTCAAATCGTCTGAGAAACCGCCAAGGTAACTATCTGGCTAGCTTGCTGAAAAAAATCCTAGGGGATACACTGTGGTTATGGAAATGACGCATAGTGAACATTCACCATTTAGCTACCTCTCGTAAAACCTTTAATCTGTTTCAAAAATAATTTTGACATTCCAGCGACGCAATCACTCGCTGTACATGCTATGCCAACCTCTAACACTGTCTTAACTGGCAGGTGTTAATATTGCTGGCTGCTTGTGAGTTCATTCTATGGGCGTGTTGTCTGTCATTTGGTTTATTTTTCTGTGTGTGTGTGTGTTTGTCAGTGTGTGGATGCATGTGTGTGTGTTTTTTTTCCCTGAAAGTCATCATTCTAAGTCATATTCTCCCTCTGGCACCAGATCCGCCTGTCTTTGGGGGCCGTACCTTCAGAGATGGAGGGCTTTGAAAGCTGATGGGATTAGAGCGTGACGAGCAGGCTTAGCAAGGTCCCAGCGCTCCTCATATCGCCCAGTCTCCAAGAGTGCAACAGGACTGGGTGCAGGGAGAGTGTTGGAGGGGGAAGCTGTGTCACCAATCCCTGTGTCCACACACACCCCTTACCTTGCTTGGTGAATATAGTCATCTTTCACCAAAGCAATATCGTCCTCTGTGCTCCCCCGATTTCTCTGGGTGTTATACACTGTCACTGGAAATATGCTTGAGGGATCTTGGTTTACGTGTGTGCATGAGGAGTAAAGTAGGGCCTATGTTCGTCCTTACGTGATCCCAAGTCTCCAGTTTTCTGAGTGCCTGTCTCGTTCCACTCCTCCTTCGCCAACCCTCCTTTCCAGTCGTCTGCCGAAAGCTCCTCCTGTCCCTCCATACCCTGAAACAGAGACGGATTGCAGTGAGCCCAACAGCAGCTGGGCGCCTCTGACGATTCAACCATGATAACCTTTTCACCTGGGTACCTGATGCAGCCTTGGCCCCCTTCGACCTCTCCACTGTCTGATGCTTACATATTCATATTATTACACAAGCTTGACAACCAAGTGCTTTTTATTTTATGTAACCTTTATTTAAATAGGCAAGTCGGTTAAGAACAAATTCTTATTTACAATGACGGCCTACCCCAGCCAAACCCTAACCTGGAAGAAGCTGGGCCAATTGTGCGCTGCCCTATGGCACTCCCAATCACGGCCGGTTGTGATACAGCCTAGAAATGAACCAGGGTCTGTAGTGACGCCTCAAGCACTGAGATGCAGTGCCTTAGACCGCTGAGCCCCATCCACTGATGCTTCATCCACTGATGCATTGAATTGCATGTTTCGGCAGACTAGTCAGGTTTTGATGTAATGGAAATTGTTCTTCGGCTGATATATCACGCATTCTTTGTGGAGGATTTTGTCATTGTCGATATTGACGTCTGCGTTTCCTTTTTTCGGTATTTGGTCCAAGGTATCACATTGAGCCAATGCTTCCCTTCTTTCCCACTGATTGTCAGCTATGATAACACTTCTTCTCTGCTGTAACACTGACCCCTTAGTGGAAGGGTTCAGTGGAACGTGTCGTCTTAAAGCAGCTCAAGGCCGGGATCGTATTGCGTCAACACTTACTCACTCTCCTGCTGGTGCAGATGACGACTCACACTGTGTGTGTGTGTGTGTAATAATCAACACTGCTGGATCCAGCTTATTTCACAAGCATCAGACTGCCATTGTATACTTAGTTAAATCGATGTGCATGTGTTTGAAGGGTCCTATAGTCAGTGTTTTGAAGGTGGAATATACCTTTGGAAAAGTACAATAGAATGTAGCCTGACACCTCATTTTACCCTCCAGCGTCTGGCGGCTGACATGATAACCGACCGACTGATAACCGACCGACTAGGCATATGAACATGGCAGTGACCAGTCATACCTCCCATAGCCATACCGAGGTCTAGCAACTCATTACAGGCTTAGTTCCCCTGTGGTATATCTGTAATGAGCTGTGTGTACTGAGCAGATTTCAACCCCCCCCCGTGTAAACTCGTCTAAATAATGCTAACTTTGAACAATCCCCATAACAATGAGCCAATATAGCTGTGTTGTTCGATGAGATGGGATTAGTGTCATGTCATCTATCCCATTGGGTATCTCTAAAACGCTTAATGTGCAAAAACCTAGCCCCCCCCGTCATCGAAAGGCCATTTCATTTCTGACTGCAGCTATGCTGACCAATATCCCAGTCATTCGACAGATTTGCTTGTCTTTTTCTGAATGTTCAGCGGAGTTGTGTATGAAAAGCTAAGCCCTTTTAACACAGTCCTCAGTAGGGTTAAGGACTCTGTGTGCTTACCGGTAAATGGACGACTACGCATTTTAGCCCAATACACCCGCTTTCTCAAGGTTAGAGCTATATTACTGTGCAAATGACTTTTGTCAGAGGGAAAACGCTTGCTATACCGAAAACCTTGCAGGTAGACTTGACTCCCAAGTGGAAATGTGTTGTCCAGAGCATGTGAAGTATATTTGTTTTATAGGCTCTTTAATAATCGGCCCACGTTCTTGTCGACAGTGGATTAAAAAAAAACTGGTCAGGTTTGCAGTCTTTGTTTTACTACTCGTTGTGGAAGATGTTCAAAGTATTTGCTATTACAGGGCTGACATGAGGTCATGACAAAGGAAAGGGCTATTTGCTTAGACTGAACTCACTGGACAGACGTTGACTATTTTAGGTAAATTTGTGCACCTCCAAGTATGATATGTTACAAATGCAACACATAAACCCTTTTTCTAACCTTAACTTAATTCACATAGCCTGCTCCGTAAATTCTCCTAACCTTTGTCGTTAGTTCTCCTAACCAGCAATGTAAATTCTCCTTGTCATTCTCCTTTATGACACAACAAGCAGTATACTTTGTCCTCCAAGCGGCAGATAGCCTAGCAGTTAAGAGTGTTGGGTCAGTAACCGAACGGTTGCTGGTTCGAAATCCCTGGGCTGACTAGGTAAAAAATCTGTCGATGTACCTGTGAGCAAGGCACTTAACTGTAATAGCTCCTGTAAGTTGCTCTGGATAAGAGTGTCTGCTAAATGACTAAAATGTATGATAAGTTACGTCATCCAATTTGTATGACCGAGTAAAACGTATGATACTACACGTCCTCTAATTTGTATGATATTGTACGACCGAGTAAGCCGTATGATACTACACATCCTCTAATTCATATGATATTGTGCGACCTGGGCCAATTGCGCGCCATCCTATGGGACTCCCAATCACGGCCGGTTGTGATTCAGCCTGGATTCAACCTTCAGAAAGTATTCACACCCCTTGACTTTTTCCACATTTTGTTGTGTTAGCCTGAATTTAAAATTGATTTAAATAGCTATTTTGTGTCACTGGCCTACACAATACCCCATAATGTCAAAGTGGAGTTATGTTTTTAGAAATTTACAAATTCATTTAAAATGAAAAGCTGAACTGTCTTGAGTCGATAAGTATTCAACCCCTTATGGCAAACCTAAAATAAGTGCTGGAGTAAAAATGTGCTTAACAAATCACATAATAAGTTGCATGGACTCACTCTGTGTGCAATACTAGTGTTCAACATGATTTTTGAATGACAACCTCATCTCTGTACCCCACACAGAGTTATTGGTAAGGTTGAGCAGTGAATTAGAACAATAGAAACAAGGGAGGTTTTCCAATGCCTCACAAAGATGGGTAAAAAAACTAAACAGACATTGAATATCCCTTGGAGCATGTTGAAGTTACTCATTACACTTTGGATGGTGTCTCATTACACACAGTCACTACAAAGATACAGACGTCCTTCTTAACTCAGTTCCTGGAGAGGAAGGAAACCTCTCACGGATTTCACCATGAGGCCTATGGTGACTTTGAAATAGAGTTGAATGTCTGTGATTGGAGAGAACTGAGGATGGATCAACAACATTGCAGTTACGCCACAATACTAATCTAAATGACAGAGTGAAAAGGAAGCCTGTACAGAATATAAATATTCCAAAACATGCATCCTGTTTTGCAATAAGGCAGTAAAGTAAAACTGCAAAAAAATTGGCAATGAACTTTGTTCTGAATACAAAGCGTTATGTTTGGGACAAATCCAATGCAACTCATTACGGAATACAACTCTTCATATTTCCAAGCACAGTGGTGCCTGCATCATGTTATGGGTATGCTTGTCATCAGCAAGGACTAGAGTTGTATTTTTATTTTTTAAATGTTGATTAAAAAGTAACAGAATGAAGCTAGCACAGGCAAAAGGGAAAACCTGGTTGTCTGCTTTCCAACAGACACTGGGAGACATTCACCTTTTCAGCAGGACAATAACCGAAAACACAAGGCCAAATACACACTGGAGTTGCTTACCAAGATGACATTGAATGTTCCTGAGTGGCCTAGTTACAATTTTCAATTAAATTGGCTTTAAAATGTCAAGACTTGAAATTGGCTGTCTAGCAATGATCAACAACCAACTTGACAGAGCTTGAAAACATGTTTTTCTTCATACAATAAAATAATTCCACAGTATTCTATGCAAATTTTGGCTGCTAAATTAACTAGTGTAGCTTGCAACCATATGCCATAGCCAGATCAGGGCATAACATAAGGATAACTCATAATATGCTAGTCTGTTCTTCTGAAATAGGCTGCATTTTCTACATATCATGTTTCTTTAGGCCTGTCTAAAATAAATAAAGGATTTATTGTGATGGTGTGGGCTATATTAAATGTATATTCGACTTTAAAAGGTATATGTTCCAATGGTCTCCATCAGTTTGCGAAGCTTGCCAATGAAAAAAATCATTAAAGTAGTTGTAAATATCAGTGGGTTTTGTGATGAATGAGCCATCTGATTAAATGAATGATGGAGCTGAGTTTGCCTTTTTGCCCAAAATGTCATTTAAGATGCTCCAAAGCTTTTTACTATCATTCTTTGTCATTTATCTTTGTTTCATAGTATAGTTTCTTCTTTATATTCAGTTTAGTCACATGATTTCTCAATTTCAGTACGTTTGCCAATTGGTTGTGCAGCCAGACTTGTTTGCAATTCCTTTTGCCTCATCCCTCTCAACCATACAGCTAGCTGGCTAGTTGGATACCTGTGTCAACAACGGCTATCGAGTTCTTGAGTTTCGAAGTTTTCAGCGTCGAGTCATGGTTCCCTGACAGCAGCTGGTGGGGAAACACAATAAGCACAATGAGTGGCTATACTGATCACAATTTGGAGTCTCACTCACACACTGGAAATAAGCACATTGCAATTATATTTTTTATTTTTTTTATTGTCTGCTGTTACTAATGATCCTCAGCAACAACCACACGGCTATGACGGTGATTTACAGCGTTTTTTTTTTTAAGGTAAACAAATTAATTAAATGGAATGATAATGTAGGCTATACCAACTGAACTAACAGTAAATTGGCTGTTGAATATGTGCGGTTGTTAGTCCTACCGACGGTCGATACTGATAGTGGCTAATCTTTAACATAATAGAAATAGGAAACAATCTCAGGGTAGCCTATAATAAGACATTCAAGAGTGCCCATCCTTGCAAGTTAAAAGGCCGTACAATTTAAATTCTGCATCATGACAGCATTTCATCAACTTCACTGTGCGAGTGTTGATATGCTTCAGTTTGATGCCATATGTCTGGTTTCACATTTGTCTCCAGCGACTATAAGGTAAACTAGATCTAAAACAAGTGTAATTTAAATCTACAATTCCCTTATCCTAACAGATTACTAATTTACCTTGCGCTTATCAATTGCTATTATCAAGTTGTAAATTACAGTGCATGGATAATGGTGTTATTTCTCTTTTAAAAAATTCAGTAGATGCTTTTCTTCACTTGGAACCTGTAGGTTTTCATTTATGCATGCTTAACTTGGGTCGTAATTGACACCTGAATGCATACAGATAATTGTCCGACATGAAAAAATTGTCAGTTGTTTTTAGTGCACAAATAATCTAGTGAACGTCCTTGCCTGCTATAGCCAGTTAGCTAGCCAATGAGCTAGCAAGTAACAACGCAATGTTGATAACTTATATCCCACAATCTTCCACAAAGCATAGCTAGCTAGCTAAGTGAATTTCATAGTCAACATCAAACTTTTGGAAACTGTCCCACTGCTAATTTATAGTACATGCAATGGGAATTGCTCATCTAATGTTAGCTACTGACATAGTCAAACTGTTTTACTAGCTAACGAGTAGTGTGCAACCAGATTTCAGCACATAACAGCTGCTAGCCATCCTCGACCAAGTTCAGCCATGCATCTCATGACTTACACTGTTGCTGATCAAATTGCTTTGCTAAGAAACAGATATATTGAATCTAAGAACCCGGCCAATGCCACATGCAGGTGTACGCAAGCTAGCTAGATCAACACACCAGACACGTTTTGCTTTTTAACCATCCAAAGAAATGTAACATTAGCTAATGTTGAAGCCCTTACCTTATGCATTAATTCAGTACGCTCCCTCTGTCAATTTGTCATTATATTCCAAATTTACATTGACTGATCAACAGTCTCAAGTTACTTTTCAGTGTGTTCTCAAAAATCCGAACATGCCATCCACACGTACCCAGTTAAAACAACATCTCATTGCTTTCTTGCGCGACCTGTGCACAGTAAAAATAAAAGGCCATGCTTGCTAGCTGACTTGGTTAGCTATAAATTAGACTGCTTAAAACACATCAACCGTATTAGACCTTGTGTGTTTTTACAAGCAAGATAGTGGTTAGTCTTACCCTCCGGGGATTGGAAGATTGGGAGTTTGCACCCTGGAGGAGACATTTTGAACATTCTCTTCCGTGTATAATTATGTGTTAATTTTTCTTTTCTCTCACCCATCTACACACGATACCCCATAATGACAAAGTGAAAACATGTTTTTAGACATTTTTGCAAATGTATTAAAGTATTCACACCCCTGAGTCAATACTTTGTATAAGCACATTTGGCAGCGATTTACAGCTGAGTCTTTCTGGGTAAGTCTCTAAGAGTTTTCCACACCTGGATTTCCACACCTTGAACACTTTTTTTATTTTTATTCTTCAAGCTCTGTCAAATTTGGTTGTTGATCATTTGCTAGACTACCATTTTCAGGTTGTGCCATAGATTTTCAATCAGATTTAAGTCGAAACTGTAACTCGGCCACTCAGGAACATTCACTGGTTTCTTGGTAAGCAACTCCAGTGTAGATTTGATCTTGTGTTTTATGTTATTGTCATGCTAAAAGGTGAATCAATCTCCCAGTGTCTGGTGGAAAGAAGACTGAACCAGGTTTTCCTCAAGGATTTTTCCTGTACTTGGCTCCATTCAGTTTGTTTGTCCTGGGGGAAAAAAACAGTCCGTAACAATTATAAGCGTACCCATGATATGATGCAGCCACCAATACAGTATTTGTTTAATTGGATTTGCCCAAACATAACAGTTTTTTTTTTGCATTATTACTTTAGTGCCTTGTTGCAAACAGGATGCATGTTTTGGAATATGTTTTCTGTACAGGCTTCCTTTTTTCACTGTCAATTACGTTAATATTGTGGACGGTCATAGAAATTTTAATCAAAGGGAAGAGACTGCAGATTCTTTAAAAAAACTATTTTATAAGTTTAGTCAAACAACCATCACTAAGAATAGTCAGAGTTGAAGGCACCATGAACAGAGTTGTCTCTCTCTTATAGAAAAAGTACAACTTATTTTGCCTACGTGGCTGTTTAGCAGATGGGTGCAATTAGGGACAGAACATGGTGTGTAAAAGCTGATTTAGCTTGTCTGTGCCTGCCATAACAAAGGGGTTAAATACTTAACTTTAGTTTTATATATTTTTATTAAGTTGTAAAAATGTCTTAACATAATTTCACTTTGACATTATGGGCTATTTTGTGTTGGCCAGTGACTAAAAAAACTAAATTTAATCAATTTTAAATTCTGGCTTTTAACACAACAAAATGGGGAAAAAGTCAATGGGTGTGAATACTTTCTGAAGGCACTATGTACAAATGTTACTATTTGATTAATGTACGTTTGGGGAAAAAATATATATTTTGTGACAACTCACTTTTGTTTACAGGTAATGTAGTAGGCCTTTTTTCAGTAAAATGTAAAGTAACATGTATGTGTGTATTTTCCAGGAGCTTTCTCAATTGTCTTGGTAACAGTTTTCCAGTTTACTCCATATTGGCTTGGCTTTCTGGTTTTCACTTCCCTTTGTAAAGTCAGATTTAATATTACATGAATACTAATAGCTACATTATTTATGTTGCCATTGTCATTATTCTGTATTTGACTTGTATTGCATTGTTATCCTCTATTATAATGTTGGTTAATCACCTTCAGGTGTAAACTGTGGCGGTGTGTTTGGAGAAGGTTTGAATCCTAAGCAACCTGCCTTACATATTGTTTGAAGTACAATAAACCAACATAGTTACTGTAGTAGGTCAAAGCTGTGTGCTGGAAAACCTTGGTAGAGCATGGGTGGAGTAGGCATTCTGGTGCTCATGTGAATTTCCTTTTTCGGCTTCAGACCAATGCTTACTTTTCACTTAAAACTTAGTTTTTTTGTTTTAATTTCCTACTCAGCCAGCTTCGGGGGCAGCAGTCATAGAGGGTGACAAGGAGAGTTCCCAGTTCGTGGGACATGACCTTTTGGGAGAGGAAACATGACCAGAGTTTCCAGGAAGTGAGTTGTCTCTCTAAAGACGTGCGACAGGACAAGCAGCCTCCAGGCATCTGTTTGTTTCTGATGACCTCTTCAAGGACACTCACAATCTCTCCAATTAGGCCCCAAGATACGCCTTCATGGCAGGAAGAGACCAGACCTTATCAAGGATGACCGTTTAGTTCCAAATATGGTATTATTACACAAGTGGTCCCTCAGATGTTCATAGCCTTGGTAAACACATTACAACTGTAACTTACATTTTCAATTCCCCTGCCAATTACTGTGTGTTCGTTTTTATTAGACCAATCTTTGTGTGTGTGTGGTATATGTTGTAGTGGGCTGGAGTAAGCCAGGGTTAAGAGTTTGGATCCCTCTGTGAATTCCGGGCCGGTATGTTTACAGAAAGTGTCACTAAACCGATCTGACAGGGTGTGGGAAAACGGCTAAGTCCTCAGAGAGAGTGTAATGTAATCCAGCCCGATGATGATTCGCTGCCTGTCTCCGTTGCACTGTAGATTGTGGCGTTTCATATTT
Organism: Salvelinus namaycush; assembly: GCF_016432855.1. Taxonomy (NCBI): domain Eukaryota; kingdom Metazoa; phylum Chordata; class Actinopteri; order Salmoniformes; family Salmonidae; genus Salvelinus; species Salvelinus namaycush. Next base: position 39,188,869 of record NC_052309.1, on the reverse strand, counting down.
TGGTTGATCGTAACAACCATGGCCCGTCTATATTTAGCCTCATAATTGTGAGTCACTTTCCCCCTCTTTTTTCCTAAGCTTCATATGAAAACATATCCAGTGGCATTGCAACTTTAATCTGGGTTTCTTCACTGACACAGATGGCATCTATGGGCGTTATTAGCATTTTGAACAGCCTCAATTAGTATTGGTACACCAGGCCCGCGTCCTTGCTGCCATTCAAGTGAGCCGTTATCAGTGTTCATGTCAAAACAAGATTAATGCCTCACTCCCCCTTATCTTTGATATTTAATCTCCCCTCTCCCGCCTTCTCAAGGGTGTGTAAGTCAAGCCTCTTAAATATTAAACACCTCATCAGAATTCTTAATGTTTCTTTAAGATTTAATCAAGGTATGATGCTGTCAAGAGTATAGCAGTGGTCATTTCCATATAAAATGACCCATGAGCACCAATGTGAATTAATAGAATTGGGTGTCAAATGAAAGCTAAGAGTCTATATTTTTGGCATAAATAAAATGTTCAACCATTTCCCTCTTAAAAATGAGGCTTAGGTAATGGCTTTGATTTGCTTCTAGTCAAGATGGAAAAGGGGTCTTGGAAAACATCTACTAGAATAAGTATTTAAAAGGTATTAGAAATGCATCAACACTAATGTTGAAGTAAAGACCCTTGCCGACTCATATCAACACTTTTATATTTAGTTTTGGAGAAATGATTTGCCTTCTGTAAGTTTAAAAAAATTGCCTTGTAATTCAGCCACCAAAAACCCATATCTTTAAGATATTAAAGGTACACCTACCAATTAGTGAGTGTTTTTACTGATATACGTTTTTGTATGTGAATTAAGTGATTAAAACTCATAATTCTGTTACCGAACTACTGCAGTTCAACTGGATACAATGGGAAATCATAGTAGTCACAAACTACAGTTGGGTCACCTGCTACTGTCCACACTTCCACTGGTATACTGGCATGTTCAGCTCATAACTGTAACTCTTTCAGTCTGTTGTCTGGGGGTCAAAGTGAGTGGGGAAACAGTCTGGACAACCCCTCTCTCTCTGTTCTCTCTCTCTCTCGCTCTTCTCTGTCTCTTCTCTCTCCAGTTAAAAGTAGTTGGAATTTGGTCACTCCACTCTGGCCATGATTTCAACGTCCACCGATATTGTTTTTTGCTCCGAGACAGTTTTGATGTGGCCCAAATGTTACAGGGTTGGTTATGTTTCCATTTGCCTCTAAAGAAATGTGTATTTAATGTTCAAGCATTCTTATTGGTTGGTTCAACTCTGATGACAATAAGGTGTGTTGTGATTGGCCCCGCTTGCAGATAAGGGGAGATCGCGAACGTCAGGTCTTCCCAGTATGAAAATGTGATTCAAGGGGGGGGGTAGGTCACGTTCTGAATACTGTTTTCTATTTTACAATGTGTACAAGTTTGCTGTACGTTACTGATTTTATACATGTGTGGGTATATGGTACCTGTTAGGGATTGAGGGGCTTTCTGGGATGTGCTTTGGCATATGATTGCTGTAAATAAGTGTGTTAGCTAGCATACACCGATGTAATGGTCACATAAGCCCACTGCTAACACAGTTGTCTTCATGCTACAGATTTTGCCATCGACAGCAATCAATATTGTTAAGCCCTGCACAACTAACGTGCTGTTTCCCATTTAACAACAGGTATTTACATATGTTATATTTTGTATTGTATTTTGTTCGCCCAGTATGAAAATTAAATGTGATGCAAGGGATTTTGCCATCAATATCGTTAAGCCCTGCACAACTAAAATGCTGTTGTTAAATGGGAAACAGCACATTAGTTGTGCAGGGCGTAACGATATTGATGGCTGTCGATGGCAAAATCTGTAACATGAAGACAATTCTGTTAGCAGTGGGCTTATGTAACCATTACATCGGTGTATGCTAGCTAACACACTTACATTGGTTACACAAACATAGACAGCCATGATTGGTGATTGGTTCAGATTTGGTCCAATCACAAACGTCTGTTTCACAAGTTTGAACAGCACAGTACAGTGAAACAAGTACAGTAAAGAAAAGCACACACACTAGAGTACAGTATACTGTACTATACTGTACTTTACTGTGATGTCTAATCTTGTGGAACATGGACGTCTATGATTGGTTCAGATTTAGTCTGGTCCGGACCAACCAAATTTGGTCTTATTTGGGGGCAGAGGTCATTAGAATAATAGCCAGTGTGTAGAATAATACCCATATATGGAAAGGATGATATTCCATATTTCTACCTTTTTTGTGTACCTATTCAGTAAACATCACCATGAAGAGAATGACATTCATATCCATAATAATGCATTTCTGTGTAGTACAGATCAGGGACCCATACTGTAATTATGTTGCCGGGTGTAAATCCACTACACTTACTATAGTTAAATAACCAAAATAGATTTTTTTCAAATTCAAGGTGTCATGTCATAGCTGACACCCCATTTTTCTGCAGACATCTTTGAATCTTAATTCAGAGCAGATAATTAAATTTTGGAAAACGTTGTCGCATACATTTTACCGTAATTATGTTTCCAAGCTTTATATCAGCACAGTTCATCCAGTAAATGTTTTTGTGAAATTGTGTTTAAATTGTTCAAATTAGTCCTTGTGCCGTTGTATGGTTTGTTCAACTTTGAAATGTTTGCCAAATTTTGTTTGGCATACATTTTAAAGAGAAAAATCTGAGTCTGAGCATAAATCCTTATTGTGGAATTGTCCCAGTGTAAATTGTTGAAGGTCAGCCTGTGATTATGCTGATGTCAGGCCAGTGGGACAATCCTCACACATTCCTGCCTGCTTTGAGCTCTGTTCTGGCAGTCACAGGACTCACCTGAGCCCCCTCTCTGAGGTCTGTTTCAGTGGTCCTCCCTGCCAACCCCTAGCACACGCCAACCTCTCTCACGCCTATCGAAGACTCTGCCTTCTGCTGCTGGCCATTTTTATCACGATAGTCCCCGCTCTCTAAAGATTTCTCTCCGCTGTCCCCCTCTACCCACTACTGAACTCTCACTGGACACTTCTAACCAGAGGTTGGATTGAGATTTTGGGCTGACTTTGGTGGAACTCCATTTAAATGGTAGGCTTTCAGTAACCACATCTACATTGACACAAATGTGGAAGACACATTTAGTTGAATATATTCCGTCATATATTCCATTGAACAGCCCCTTTCCCTCGAACATAATACAAATAAAACATTCTACTGCATCCCTACTAAATGTAACCCTTTCCATCCCCACCTTAACCCTACTCCTCTCCCCCATAAATCCTCTATCACCATCACACACCTCAAGACACAATCCGCTTTCCTAGTTACTGCTTTGATCCTGACACCAAACTACAACAAAGAACCATAACAGCCTTGACTACACCTGCCAGATGATGCCAGCCAGAGTTTGGTAAAAATTGAAAAATGATCAGACACATGCGCACACATGGAAAGGTACACACACACACACACACGTCTCTCGCACGCAGACACCCACTCTCTCTCTTACACACACCTCGCTCACTCGCTCTCTCTCACTAGAATCAGATATTGAAGGCAGGCGGGTTAATATGTCACGGCTCAGAGACATGTTCATGCGGTGCCTCCTTCCCATCAGACAAGGGCAGGGGGGAGAGAAATAATCTGAGGGGGAGGGGAGAATTCGTCATGGCTGTAATCCAACGTGTCCTAGGAGGATTGTGTCAACTGCCACCTTTCAGTATTATGCAGATTGATTTTCCCAGCTGTCTGTCAGATGGGATCCCTGGGCAGATCAGATGGCGCTGTGGTGACGCTCCAATCCATCACCTTACGACACCAGGTCACTTTTCATCACCATAGACTGGCGGCTTGTCTCAAGATAAAGCACATGGGCTTCATGGGGTGTAGTTTAGGTTGTCTGCCTACCTTGTGTGTTGTTATGAATGGATGGATTATACACTACAGTGTTCGACATGAGTGTGTATTGTGTTCTGTTATTTACATTTTGAGTAAGCCGCAGGTTTTTAGTCTATAGATATTGTCGGTTCTTTACAACAAATCCAATCAAAAAGTAGCTACAAGTCAAATATGAATTAGTTCTATAAGTAGTGTGCCGAGCCGGCATTTCATTATTATATTAATGTACCATAATATTTATTATACCTTTTACAGTGCTACCATCTCCCCCAGTTCCTACATGAATCAGTGCAAGATACATTTGACCCTGTCATGGTACAGTATGACATCACAGGCTGTGATTGTAGAGTAAATTTGAAGTAAGTTACCGGAGGTCTCGAGTTTAAGTCTTCTTCCAGAATGCCTGTTTTTGAAGCCCAGGTGTCCACTGCGGTGTGTGACTCTAGCTGACTTCCTGTCTGTCACTTCCTGTTTGACCCGTGCTTCTGTGCCAGACCCCGCTAATTCTGGAGCACCGCCTGATCCTGAGCTCTCTATCAGCAGGCCCAGGTTTTTCCTGTCTGCACAATGTAAAGGAAGTGGAGGGGGTGGTTCTTTGATTTTGGCCCTGTGTAGAGGATGCTGAATCTGTGCTTTGCAGTAGATCTGTAGCACTCAAAACACTTCTCTCTGAACTTAATACTCTTCTACCAGGTCTTAGCAAAAGCAATGTTTCTTGTAAATGTTCCTATTTAGTGACACGATCATGTGAAAAGGTGTACTGTGTGGTCTTCTATTGGAATGGAAAGGTGTTGCTTCCACACCATCATACTTGTTACTGTCATCGGATGAATATAGCCTATTAGATAACAAAAAGCCTTCATAGCCATCTCTATAAGAAGACCCGTATGCTTCGGTAGTCTATTCTTGATTTCCCTCCGCCAATACACATCATTACAAGCGCTTAGTAATACCCTGTGTCTCACTGTCAGTCCCCCTAAAGACCACCCCAATCAGATCCAACTCAAAGCTGTCATTACCGCTTCAATTAATCTCAACGTCTCTGTGCTCCGAGCTCCTCCAGGCTCAGCCTCTCTCGGTCTTTATCAGTCCCGCACATCACCACCAAGGCCCAGGCCCGCTACACATACACACTACGAACACACGCCGGCATGAACACACGCACGTAATCACACAGAAGTGTACACCCACACACCCGCACTTAAATGTAGACACACTCTCACACTACGCACAAACACACATACATTTGTACACACACTAGCAGACACATGCAAGAAGCACACACACAATGTCCTCACCCCTGCAATTAAACTGAAATGTTTTTCTTCTTCTGTCTCGAGGCTATATAGATGAGCCAAGGAGGGAGCAGGAGGAGAAACTGTTTCGGCGAGATAGGGCCGGCACGTTTTTCTCAAGTCCGCTGTTTCTTTTCATTATACTGGAAGACGGGGCTGGGAACGACAGAGGCTTATCAGATGATGAGCAAGTCTTCTTCAATGTCTGTTGCCGAGAGCTGTGTCTGTGCGGCTCCAAAATTCCAGTCATCTCACACTTGGTTGATGAGGTGGTGTGCGTGAGTCAGGGTAAAGTGTTTGGACGGGCTACTGTAGATTGATTGCTGCTCTCACTTCTGCATGGTTTAGCATCACCCCAAAACTCCATCACTCCACCAGTCTGTCAGTCCTTGTGCCATTCATCTTCTCTTGGATTCCCTGATTCTGATAAAAATGTAGACCGTACCACAAAGTTGCTCAGACAGTATGTACAGATAATATTTTGGTGCCAGTGAGTTTTATGTTTCAGCCCTTAGTGCTTTGATTTCCACACCATGATCCTCTATCTGGGGCATAGTCATTAGGGCATGCAATGGAAAACATTTTGCAATGAAAAAATAACATTTATATTTCTTATTGGATAAGTCCAGGTAGCCCCTCGCTTTTTCTGTCAATTTCCTTCTGTTTGGTGCCTAATAAATATGACCCCGGTGTGACTGGGTGACTTTTCCCTGGAGCCTGTTTCGTGATTTTTCTCCGTGATAATTGGGAATTGCGATACTACGCCCATCGTCATGAGTCGATGTGCCTCTCTCTCTTTGTAGCGCATTGAATCGTCTTCAGAAGATTTCTTCAAAAGTATCCCACTTTTTTCCTCTCTGATGTGCGTGTGCATTCATCTTTCGCTTTGATTTCTATCGATATTCCCCTGCAGTTGGGGACAATTGTAATCGCGATGACCGGCGTAAGATAATATCTTTTGAAAGTACATTTCTTCTCATCAAACACTAGCGCTTAGGGCTTTCATATTTCATACAGGCTCTAAAATAACTTCCTCTAGTTATCATCATCATCATCATCTTACAGAGACATGGATGGGACATTCCTACAATGTGACTCCATCTCTAAACTTTGAGCTGTTGATGAGGCGGGTGAGGAAGTGAAATGGGTGCCTCCCTTCACTTAGCTTTAGCTTTTAGCTTGAAGGGACGCTATATAAACCAGCACCTCCATCAAAGAGCCAGCTACAGCTTTATCTACTGGTAGGATTTGGGAGGGAGTAAACCAGGCCTAGCTACAGCCCTTCCTGTAAATTAGGCATGCTTACATGAGCTAGACACAGACGCACTCTGCTGTCCCGAAGGGAGCAGACAGGCTCAGTATGCCACCGGGATCGGAGTATCCTCCTGCACACTCACAATCGCCCACCATCACACACACACACACACACACACGTCACGCATGCTCACAAACCTCTCTCTCATTGTCACACAATAGGACAGGTTTGCCCACACTTAAAACCACTCAAGACCCTCTAACTCTGACACTCGACAAATGCAGGTTCTCTCACATTACCAATTCATGTCATCACTGGACACATACGTACTACACAGACACGCACACATGCACCCTCATCCCATGTACCTGTAGAAAGTATACAGTCCCCTTGAAAATGTTTCCCATTGTGTGTAGCCTAACCCATACGTCTCAGTACCTGAAGTCCTAAGTTTACATACACTTAGGTTGGAGTCATTAAAACTCGTTTTTCAACCACTACAAATGTATTTTTAACAAACTATAGTTTTGGCAAGTCAGTTACGACATCTACCTTGTGCATGACACAAGTCATTTTTCCAAAAATTGTTTACAGATTATTTCACTTCTAATTAACTGTATCACAATTCCAGTGGGTCAGAAGTTTACATACACTAAGTTGACTGTGCCTTTTAAACAGCTTGGAAATTTCCAGAAAATTATGTCATGGCTTTAGAAGCTTCTGTTAGGCTACTTGACATAATTTGAGTCAATTGGAGGTGTACCTGTGGATGTATTTCAAGGCCTACCTTCAAACTCAGTGCCTCTGCTTGACATCATGGGGAAATCAAAAGAAATCAATTGAGGCCACAAGTCTGGTTCATCCTTGGGAGCAATTTCCACATGCCTGAAGGTACCACGTTCATCTGTACAAACAATAGTACGCAAGTATAAACACCATGGGACCACGCTGCCGTCATACCGCTCAGGAAGGAGACGCGTTCTGTTTCCTAGAGATGAACGTACTTTGGTGCGAAAAGTGCAAATCAATCCCAGAACAACAGTAAAGGACCATGTGAAGATGCTGGAGGAAACGGGTACAAAACTATATCCACAGTAAAATGAGTCCTATATCGACATAACCTGAAAGGCCGCTCAGCAAGGAATAAGCCACTGCTCCAAAACCGCCATAAAAAAGACAGACTACGGTTTGCAACTGCACATGGAGAAATGTCCTCAGTTCTGTTTTTGTTTCATCAGACCAGTTTGGCCATAACGACCATCGTTATGTTTGGAGGAAAAAGGGGGAGACTTGCAAGCCGAAGAACACCATCCCAACCGTGAAGCACGGGGGTGGCAGTATCATGTTGTGGGGGCGCTTTGTTGCAAGAGGGACTGGTGCACTTCACAAAATAGATGGCATCATGAGGGAGGAAAATTACGTGGATATATTGAAACAACATCTCAAGACATCAGTCAGGAAGTTAAAGCTTGGTCGCGAATGGATCTTCCAAATGGACAATGACCCCAAGCATACTTCCAAAGTTGTGGCAAAATGGCTTAAGGACAACAAAGTCAATGTATTGGAGTGGCCATCACAAAGCCCTGACCTCAATCCTATAGAAAATGTGTGGGCAGAACTGAAAAGGTGTGTGCGAGCAAGGAGGCATACAAACCTGACTCAGTTACACCAGCTCTGTCAGGAGGAATGGGCCAAAATTCACCCAACTTATTGTGGAAGGCTACCTGAAACGTTTGACCCAAGTTAAACAATTTAAAGGCAATGCTACCAAATACTAATTGAGTGTGTGTAAACTTCTGACCCACTGGGAATGTGATGAAAGAAATAAAAGCTGAAATAAATCATTCTCTCTACTATTATTCTGACATTTCACATTCTTAAAATAAAGTGGTGATCCTAACTGACCTAAGACAGGGAATCTTTACTTGGATTAAATGTCAGGAATTGTGAAACTGAGTTTAAATGTATTTGGCTAAGGTGTATGTAAACTTCCGACTTCAACTGTATCTACTACTGTAAGCCTCTGTGTAACTGCAAGTGCTCGATTCATACTAATTACCCAGACTGTCTGTGTGGAGATGGATGATGATGATGATAACCCCTCGCAGCCACAAGGAGCTGAAATTAATGATTTGTTAAGTCAGACTCTAATGTTACTTCCCTCCCCACACACACGTCATATCACATTTCACGTAAAAAATGTTTATTCATTTTTTTCATCCATACTGACTGATATTCAATCTTGCCGCCATCAGTTATGACGCAATATTGTAAGCCGATCCATCTAGGAATGTGAGCGGATTAAAGAACTTCGAGCACAGATGAGTAACCCATATGAATTCAATGACTTTTTGACAACATCCTTTTTGATTTAAACATAACTTTCTATACATGCAGTACTTGCCCATGGAAGAAATGGTCAGAAAGCGACAAAACATTCAGGAGATGGAGGTGCTCAAAGTTGACCCATTTTTTTTGTATACCATTTCAGACATCCATTTCTTCATCACTGAAAAAGATAAGTAGTCGAGTTTATCATTTCAAAACTGACAAACTTTTATTTTTATTTTTTTTTTTTTTTTTTTACATTTCTTGAGAAAGAAATGTTTATGTATAAAAATGATATTACCTTTTAACTTCAATTATCTAAACACATCTCAACAAAAAAAAAGATATTCGCAAATGTTGTAGCTTAGACCCTATTTTACATCATCTGAGTTATTGTTGTGCCCACCATTGGTTGAGACAGCATGCTCTTGAACACAGGGTGGGTGTCATTTCAATCATAGAAATAGAATTGACCTATCCCTTCAGACCACTGCAATTTAGCTGGTACACCTTTGACATTTAAATTGAATTGACATTTTAACTTCTAATTACTGCCACAAAGAAGGCTTCTGGTCCACCCATTGTCGAATGTCAACTTAAATGGTAATGTCTGTTCTATATATTGTGATGTTTCCTATGGAGGATTGATAGTATAACTTAAAACAACATTTCCATTCAAGTCAACATTCTCTGATGTGTGGACATCCAACCATCTTTGTGGTACCATTTGAATGTCGACGTTTTCATTTTAGTACATTTATCAGCCAAAACATGACACCCACCCTGTATTCAAGAGCATGTTCTGTCTCAACTGATGGCAGTCACAACACAAAAACCTCAGATGTAAAATAAGGTCTAAGCTACAACATATGTGAATATGTTAGATAATTGACGAGTAAGGATAAAAACATACTTTTTATTAGAAAACAGTTTGACAACCCTGTTTGTAAGCTTTTAAATGATTTCAATCTCACCGTACATTTTTTTCAGTGTTGATGATGTGTAGGTCTCATATATGGTGGGAAAGCAAAATAGGTACTTTTATTTATTTACCTTTTTATATCTTGAATGTTTTGGCATTCAGGTCCAAAAAGTCATCCTTGGTCAAGAAGGCTATAGCTTTCTCAACGAGAACGTTGTTGGAGAAAAATGTACTGAAATCTCAAGAGGATGTGCAGGCAGTCGAGTATCCATTGACATCCAAGATTTTTCTCGATCTTTCGTCTGGTGAGCTTCTCAACTTCGCCTTATCTTCACCTGTCTTAATTTCACTCCGATTTGCTATCCTCTGTCTCTCTTTCACTGTCTCTCGCTTTATTCCGGTTTCTCTCGTTTTCATTTTCTTTCTGATTTACTATCCTCCAATTTTACTATCCTCCATTTATTACATCCAGTTGGGTCATTTTAAAATGCATCCAATGCTTACTGTTTTATAAGCCAACAAGGTCGTATTCCATATACACCACATGGTAGAACATTGACTGAAACAAAGATACTACTCAAACTTAAGACACACTTGTTTTCATTTATGTTTTGCTACATCTTGAATATGACCAAGGTAGCAGTAATGTGAAGAGTGAAAGCTTGTAGTAAATTAGAGGGATGGTGTGTTAGATACAGTAGTTTTGTCGGAGAATGCACCCCGCTGGGTGTCTGACACCGGACTCCAGTCTGTCTAAGCAGCAGCAAGTAGCAGGACCTCTCACCTTTCATCATTATCACTGCCAAGCAGCTCGCCTTACCCAGGGAGCTGTGTCATAGACCAGCACATGCAGACACACACACACGCACACTGGCTTCTGAACCTGTAGTTTCTAAGGCCAGGAGCCCTACCCCCAACAACACCTGTGTGAAGGTACAGCAGCAGCGGTGGGGTGGGATAGATTTCTCAAAGAAGAAAGGCATTAGGCCAGCTAAGACCCTTGTTGGGGTAGGGAGCGAGAGAGGCTACATGAGGAGAGAGAGGTGACTTAAAAATGGGACGGAGGAGAGCTTCTCTGCTTAATGACAGCGGGCCGCTGTAGACTCCGATCTACCCCCCCCCCCCCCCCCCCTTTGCACATCCCTCTGGTGTATTCCCCCCTTACTGAGGCATCTTAGCAAGGATGGAGGGATGAGAGCGGAGAGGGGAGCTTGTTGCCTAATGACTCAGAGAGGAGACACACACACCGCCTCACAAGAGGGGGCAAATGGCATTCATTAGACTGTCAGCTTTGCTAATTATAGTAAACATGCATTAAACACACATACACCCTGTAATCATGAATATAAACACACTGACTCCACTCAGAGAGCGCCTTTGCTTCTCACAGTTCAACCCTTGATGCGTTTTTTTTCGTCTGTGAAAGCAATGAAAGTTTAGCATTATCGTTAATGAATGGGTTGTTTTTAAAGGGTCCTCTGTATTAATCCTATACATTCCCTTTATATTTATATTGTTTCTGGAGGGAACTCAGTTATTAAGCTATTATTATTACCTATTATGCTACTGTACATTCATGTTATTTTGCATTACCTACACACCTCTATACCCATGGTGCTCAGGGTTTATTCACCTATGTGTTTACCACTACATCCCTGGTTGTATTGTGTTTGTATATGAACCCAGGAAGATTACCGGTGATGGGTATGTTAAGAAACTGTACTACTGTGGAATAGAGATTCAAATTATATTTGCATGAAGGTACTGATCTTCTATCACTGTTGTTTCAGCTCATTGGTGCTCAGTGGCAGGTGCTGGTTATCTGCTTCCCCCACCTGGTTATTTGGAGACATTGCAGTCTCTCTGGCCATGTGGTTTTTATTGAGTAAATCTCCACTCAATCAGAACAGGCAGTGGACTGGGGTGATGACATCCTTAGCGGCTTTGCCAACAACCGCATGCATCCGGTTTTTAGGTATACGGCTATCTTCAACCTAGCTTCCTTTTCCGGGGTGAAAACTAGATTTGGGAACTCCGCTCAGGTGTTTCTTTTACACCTGCTACATTAGGTTAGGATGACTGTGATGGTGATCGGGTCCAGCTTGGGTGATTGGGCATCTTACAACAACTAACCCTTCAAGGTGTTTTCAAGGTATTTTGATCATGTCAGTTATCTGAAAGATGGCTTCTTTTAAAAAGGTGTGTGTGCAGTTGTGAATGTATGCTTGTAAGCGTGTGTGCATGCATGTTTGTGAGATTAAGGTTAGGGGTTTATTCTAATGAATAATCAAAATAACACCAGAAATGACCTACTGGTATCCTCATGTGTTCTGATAACACTGGGCAAATAATTTAGAGTAGGGCTAAAATAACAAATTATTTAAATAATTTCGGAGTGGGAACATGGAACATCAGACAAGACCTATACACACGTCACATTTCGTATGACATGGACACTCCACAGACGCACCCTGACAAGATTACACACTCCCATGTGATAGTTACACACACTAGCAGACGCAAAATACACGCAAACACAAACACACGGCATGCAGTGATGGACTGGATTGAGAGATGAAGGAAGATTACACACAGCTCTTTAAAATTGGAAATGTAATTTTATTGAAAAACAAGGATATTACATGATTACCCAAAAGAAACAACAAATGACATTGAAGGGCATCTCTTCCATCTGATATAAATGTGATTATTTCAGCTTATTATTATTATTATTATTATTATTATTATTATTATTACTGACCCATACAGGAAATCAGAGCAACACTTCATACCATGGCATTGTTTAATACTTGTCTCTGATTGGCTTGAAGGGCATTTTATAGCGTGCATTATTTAAGTGATCATGCCCGAGAAGCTGGTGTTTGGAGGATATACAATTGAAGTCGGAAGTTTACTTACACCTTAGCCAAATACATTTAAACTCAGTTTTTCACAATTCCTGACATTTAATCCTAGTAAAAATTCCCTGTCTTAGGTCAGTTAGGATCACCACTTTATTTTAAGAAGGTGAAATGTCAGAATAATAGTAGAGTGATTTATTTCAGCTTTTATTTCTTTCATCACATTCCCAGTGGGTCAGAAGTTTACATATTCTCAATTAGTATTTGGTAGCATTGCCTTTTAAATTGTTTAACTTGGGTCATATGTTTCGGGTAGCCTTCCACAAGCTTCCCACAATAAGTAGGGGGAATTTTGGAATTTTTAGGAATGGGGAATTTTGGCCCATTCCTACTGACAGAGCTGGTGTAACTGAGTCAGATTTGTCGGCCTCCTTGCTCGCACACACTTTTTCAGTTCTGCCCACACATTTTCTATAGGATTGAGGTCAGGGCTATGTGATGGCCACTCCAATACATTGACTTTGTTGTCCTTAAGCCATTTTGCCACAACTTTGGAAGTATGCTTGGGGTCATTGTCCATTTGGAAGACCCATTTACGACCAAGCTTTAACTTCCCGACTGATGTCTTGAGATGTTGTTTCAATATATCCACGTAATTTTCCTCCCTCATGATGCCATCTATTTTGTGAAGTGCACCAGTCCCTCCTGCAGCAAAGCACTCCCACAACATGATGCTGCCACAACCCATGTTTCACTGTTGGGATGGTGTTCTATGGCTTGCAAGCCTCCCCCTTTTTCCTCCAAGCAATACGATGGTCATTATGGACAAACAGTTCTATTTTTGTTTCATCAGACCAGAGGACATTTCTCCAAAAAGTACGATCTTTGTCCCCATGTGCAGTTGCAAACCGTAGTCTGGCTTTTTAATGGAGGTTTTGGAGCAGTGGCTTCTTCCTTGCTGAGCCGCCTTTCAGGTTATGTCGAAAAATTCCTGGGACTTTCGATACATTCCCTGGTTTTCCAGAAAACCTGCTTGGAGGATTCCAGACTTTATCTTATTCCCTCCTGATTCCACTAATCCTCCAACCCAACCGGGATTTGGACCCCCAGGTCGTTGCTGTAAATGAGAACGTGTTCTCAGTCAACTTACCTGGTAAAATAACGGATAAATAAAAAAATTAAACATTTAGGGAAAACCAGGTAATTTATTGAACGTTCCAGGAATTTTGAGACAGCTAGCCACCCATCCTCTTTAGCGATTTAAACATTGTGACTTAACTCTCTGAATTCAGAGAATTGCCAGGAGAGCATAATACAGTATATCCACCACTGCATATAGCTACCGCTATTCTCAATGTCTAGTAAACTGCTCTGTAAGAAATCCCTCCGCTCGGCTGCCTCCAAAGCTGGAATGTAAGGGGTTAAGATCCTATGCTAGCTATATTGCTTTAAGCCATGATGAGGTTTGTGTAATTCCCAAAGCTCAATAGAACATAGAATAATAATGGTAAAGACGATTAGCTGTGGATAAAGGAGGGAATAGAAGTGCCTGAGTGGATAGTGTGGGTGGGTGGGGAGTGCCCTGAGTGGACCATGGACAAACCTGACTGACCCATTAAGTGACCAAGCTGGCAAACCAGACGGGTAGAGATTCATCCACTTTCTTTATTTCATTTTCATTCAAGTTTTTTTAATTTTACAGTTGATCCACTTTCAACTGGAGTGCTGTCTGGAGTCCATTTCTACCCCTCTGCTTCAATGACATAAGATGTATTTTTTGGGGGGCTCTGTGTGTCAGTCGCTGTGACTTATTGGGACCAAGTAACCATCTAGGACTGTGTTTTTGGTAATGAAGAGCTTGTGGTCATGAAGAGTTATGAAGAAAAGTGCTTGCCTGTTTGGATATCTTCCCGTCTTTGGTTGGTAGAAACAATTGTTTTATGGTGTTATGTATTGTGCGCAAAGTGGTTGTGGCAATGAACTGTTGTTGGCAAGACCTGTGATGATTTATCATTGGTTCCAATAGCTCTGGGAGTGAAAGAGTAAATATTTAGTTTGCAAATTAATTCCCTGTGTTGGCTTACTAAGCATGGTCTTTTACATTTTTTTTTTTACAGTATGTGAGATCTCATGAAGTAGGAGGATCATTTCTTGAAGGGTGACAAGTGTTACACTGACGACAAAGTGCATTTTCCCTTTCTACCAGAAACACTCAGCTGTTTTTGATTAAGGCTCCATGCATTTTGCAATCTATTCAGCCAGATAGTCACAACCACACTCAGTTTCCATAAACACCTGCACCAGTAGAAATCCACTAGCCTTCGAGCTGAACGATGATGACCAGAGCTTACTCATGATGTTGCACGACGATTTAAGTCAAGTCATCGTTTTTGTCAAAGTATGATATATTTGGGCTTGAAGTGACTAATCTGAACTGCCCACTTTGTGCAAATCCGTATGAATGTGGTGTCTTTTCCTATGATATGACATACAAATTATTTTCAGTTTATGTTTTGTTTCAGGGCTGTGTTTCATTTGAATGTTAGCACCCACCAGCATGGTTTTCTTTATTAATCAAAAACAGCTACAAGGTTATTCCTCTTTGTGACTGAGTGAGATGAGCCAAACAGCCTTGTTGCCGCCTGAGCAATTGAGCAAATTAAAATGGTGGGGGTAAACTTGTTTTTGCAGCTCCTTTTTTTTACCAGTAAAGTGTATTTTTTTTATTTATTTAACTAGGCAAGTGAGTTAAGAACAAATTCTTATTTACAATGATGGCCTACCAAAAGGCCTCCTGCGGGGACGAGGGGCTGGGATAAAATATTGAATATATATAGGATAAACACACATCACCACGAGAGACCGAAGACGACAACAGCATGACAGCAACACATGACAACACAGCATGGTAGAAACGCATGACAACAACATGGCAGCAGCACAACATGGTACAAACATTATTGGGCACAGACAACAGCACAAGGGCAAGAAAGTCGAGACAACAATACATCACGCAAAGCAGCCACAACTGTCAGTAAGAATGTCCATGATTGAGTCTTTGAATGAAGAGATGGAGAACTGTCCGGCGAGGTTTTTTTTTTTTGCAGCTCGTTCCAGTCACTAGCTGCAGCGAACTGAAAAGAGGAGCGACCCATGGATGTGTGTGCTTTGGGGACCTTTAACAGAATGTGAATGGCAGAACGGGTGTTGTATGTGGAGGATGAGGGCTGCAGTAGGTCTCAGATAGGAAGTGAGGCCTAAGAGGGTTTTATAAATAACCATCAACCAGTGGGTCTTGCAATGGGTATACAGAGATGACCCATTTAGAGGAGTATAGAGTGCAGTGATGTGTCCTATAAGGAGCATTGGTGGCAAATCTGATGGCCGAATGGTAAAGAACATCTAGCTACTCGAGAGCACCCTTACCTGTCAATCTATAAATTACGTCTCCATAATCTAGCATGGGTAGGATTGTCATCTGAATCAGGGTTAGTTTGGCAGCTGGGGTAAAAGAGGAGCGATTACAGTAGAGGAAACCTAATCTAGATTTATCCTTAGCCTGCAGCTTTGATATGTACTGAGAGAACGAAAGTGTACCATCTAGCCATACTCCTAAGTACTTGTATGAGGTGACTACCTCAAGCTCTAAACCCTCAGAAGTAGTAATCACACCTGTGGAGAGAGGGGCATTCTTCTTTTCAAACCACATGACCTTTGTTATGGAGGTGTTCAGAACATGGTTAAGGGCAGAGAAACTTGTTGGACACTAAGAAAGCTTTGTTCTAGAGTGTTTAACACAAAATCCGGAGAGGGGCCAGCTGTGTATAAGACTATCATCTGTATATAAATGGATGAGAGCTTCCTACTGCCTGAGCTATGTTGATGTAAATTGAGAAGAGCGTGGGGCCTAGGATTTGAGCCTTGGGGTACTCCCTTGGTGACAGGCAGTGGCTGAGACAGCAGATGTAAGGACTTCATACACTGCACTCTTTGAGAGAGTTAGCAAACCAGGCCAAAGACCTTTCAGACACCAATACTCCTTAGCCGGCCCACAAGAATAGAGTGGTCTACCGAATCAAAAGCTTTGACCAAGTCAATAAAAATGGCAGCACAACATTGCTTAGAATCAAGGGCAATGGTGACATCATTTAGGACCATGCAGTGACACATTCATAACCTGAGTGGAAACCAGATTGCATACCAGAGAGAATACTATTGACATCAAGAAAACCAGTCAGTTGATTATTGACTAGTTTTTCCAACACTTATGATATACAGGGCAAAATAGAAATTGGTCTCTAACAGTTAGGATCAGCTTGATCAGATAATCCATTGGATAAGTTGACAATTTTCACATTTTTTAGCTAGTCTGTTTTAAGAGTATAATTGTGACATGATAGCATTTTGCAAACCCGCTTCCCCCGTCGCCCCAAGATGAATGGTTTTGACCACTAAAGTTTTGCTCCACTGCTTTGATTTGTGTAATGTTAGCTAGAAGTGTCTTCAGATAATGAAACGCACCTGTGAAGGAAATTCAAGGAACTTATAGTTGTATGTCATTTGCAGTGTTAATGATCATGAGCAAAGTCATTGTAGCCTATCTTTTCACTTCCCCTGTGAAAACCATGAGCATAGGCTGACTTGGCTTTGCTGTACCTCAGCCGAAGCCTGCCAGCAGCCTACCTACCAAAGGATGCACGTGTCCATTTAAGTTTTGAGAATGACACAAATATTAATTTCCACAAAGTTTGCTGCTTCAATGTCTTTAGATATTTTTGTCAGATGTTACTATGGAATACTGAAGAATAATTACAAGCAGTTCATAAGTGGCAAAGGCTTTTATTGACAATTACATGAAGTTGATGCAAAGAGTCAGTATTTGATGCAAAGAGTCAGTATACCCTTCTTTTTCAAGACCTCTGCAATCCGCCCTGGCATGCTGTCAATTAACTTCTGGGTCACATCCTGACTGATGGCAGCCCATCATCAGCCCACCCGCCTCTTGAGGATTGACCACAAGTTCTCAATGGGATTAAGGTCTGGGGAGTTTCCTGGCCATGGACCCAAAATATTGATGTTTTGTTTCCCGAGCCACTTAGTTATCACTTTTGCCGTATGGCAAGGTGCTCCATCATGCTGGAAAAGGCATTGTTCATCACCAAACTGTTCCTGGATGGTTGGGAGAAGTTGCTCTCGGAGGATGTGTTGGTACCATTATTTATTCATGGCTGTGTTCTTAGGCAAAATTGTGAGTGAGCCCACTCCCTTGGCTGAGAAGCAACCCCACACATGAATGGTCTCAGGATGCTTTACTGTTGGCATGACACAGGACTGATGGTAGCACTCACCTTGTCTTCTCCAGACAAGCTTTTTTCCGGATGCCCAAACAATCAGAAAGGGGATTCATAAAAGAAAATGACTTTACCCCAGTCCTCAGCAGTCCAATCCCTGTACCTTTTGCAGAATATCAGTCTGTCCCTGATTGTTTTTCCTGGAGAGAAGTGGCTTCTTTGCTGCTCTTCTTGACACCAGGCCATCCTCAAAGTCTTCGCCTCACTGTGCGTGCAGATGCACTCACACCTGCCTGCTGCCATTCCTGAGCAAGCTCTGTACTGGTGGTTCCCCAATCTTGCAGCTGAATCAACTTTAGGAGACGGTCCTGGCGCTTGCTGGACTTTCTTGGGCGCCCTGAAGCCTTCGTCACAACAATTGAACCGCTCTCCTTGAAGTTTTTGATCCGATAAATGGTTGATTTAGGTGCAATCTTACTGGCAGAAATATCCTTACCTGTGAAGCCCTTTATGTGCAAAGCAATGATGACGGCACGTGTTTCCTTGCAGGTAACCATGTTTAACAGAGGAAGAACAATGATTCCAAGCACCACCCTGCTTTTGAAGCTTCCAGTCTGTTATTCAAACTCAATCAGCATGACAGAGTGATCTCTAGCCTTGTCCTCGTCAACACTCACACCTGTATTAACGAGAGAATCACTGACATGTCAGCTGGTCCTTTTGTGGCAGGGCTGAAATGCAGAGGAAATGTTTTTTTTTTTAAATTCAGTTCATTTGCATGGCAAAGAGGGACTTTGCAATTAATCTGATCACTCTTCATAACATTCTGGAGTATATGCAAATTGCCATCATACAAACTGAGGCAGCAGACTGAAAATTAATATTTGTGTCATTCTCAAAACTTTTGGCCACGACTGTACTGGAGATATGCGTTTTTCTACATTGTATCTTTCAATAGTTACCCATATTACTGGAGCATCAGCTTATTCTTTTTAACTATTTCTATGGCTGATTCATGTCTGCAATTTATGGAAGATGGCAAAACGTTGGAGTTGACAAAAGAGGGCGAAGTCAAAGAGAGGCTGGTGGTTTCCATTTGTGGCAAAGTTTTCCATAAATCAATGCTTATGACAAATCCATCTCCGGAACCAGTCAGAGCAATCTGGCTAATGTTTTGAATACGGTGTAAAAAACAATAACAGCAACAACAAATAACATTAGCTAGCTAGATAAGGTTAGCAAGATCTAGGTAGGTCGATAAGGCTAGCATGCTAGCTACACTGACAGCTGTCAGTGCCCGTTGTTTATCAACTCCACATGGAAATTCACACACCCAATTCATGAATATGTATAAGTAGTCATCGATATTCTTTGGAGGTGGAACCTACAAGTGCATTGCCTTTCTAGGACAGGAAATTACATCAAAATTGTGGCGACAACTTCCTCTGGGGGTGGGTCCTTTAAAGATGTTCTCCAGCTTATATATATGTGTGTGTGTGTGTGTGTGTGTGTGTGTGTGTGTGTGTGTGTGTGTGTGTATATATATGTGTATATATATACACACACACAGTTGAAGTCTGAAGTTTACATACACTTAGGTTGGAGTCAATAAAACTATTTTTTCAACCACTGCACCAATTTGTTGTTAACAAACTATAAGTTTGGCAAGTCGATTAGGACATCTACTTTGCATGACACAAGTCATTTTTCCAACAATTGTTTACAGACAGATTATTTTACTTATAATTCACTGTATCACAATTCCAGTGGGTCAGAAATGTACATACACTAAGTTGACTGTGCCTTTAAACAACTAGGAAAATTCCAGAAAATTGTCATGGCTTTAGAAGCTTTTGATAGGCTAATTGGCATCATTTGAGTCAATTGGAGGTGTACCTGTGGATGTATTTCAAGGCCTACCTTCAAACTCAGTGCCTCTTTGCTTGACATCATGGGAAAGTCAAAAGAAATCAGCCAAGACCTCAGAAAACAATGGTAGACCTCCAAGTCTGGCTCATCCTTGGGAGCAATTTCCAAACGGCTGAAGGTACCATGTTCATCTGTACAAACAATAGTACGCAAGTATAAACACCATGGGAACACGCAGCCGTCATACCGCTCGGGAAGGAGACGCGTTCTCTCTCCTAGAGATGAACGTACTTTGGTGCGAAAAGTGCAAATCAATCCCAGAACAACAGCAAAGGACCTTGTGAAGATGCTGGAGGAAACGGGTACAAAAGTATCTATATCCACAGTAAAACGAGTCCTATATCAACATAACCTGAAAGGCGGCTCAGCAAGGAAGAAGTCACTGTTCCAAAACCGCCATAAAAAAGCCAGACTACGGTTTGCAACTGCACATGGGGACAAAGATCATACTTTTTGGAGAAAATCCTCTGGTCTGATGAAACAAAAATATAACTGTTTGTCCATAATGACCATCGTTATGTTTGGAGGAAAAAGGGGGAGGCTTGCAAGCCAAAGAACACCACCCCAACCGTGAAGCACGGGGGTGGCAGCATCATGTTGTGGGAGTGCTTTGCTGCAGGAGGGACTGGTGCACTTCACAAAATAGATGACATCATGAGGATGGAACATTATGTGGATATATTGAAGCAACATCTCAAGACATCAGTCAGGAAGTTAAAGCTTGGTCGCAAGTGGGTCTTCTAAATGGACAATGACCCCAAGCATACTTCCAAAGTTGTGGCAAAATGGCTTAAGGACAACAAAGTCAAGGTATTAGATTGGCCATCACAGCCCTGACCTCAAACCCAATTTGTGGGCAGAACTGAAAAGTGTGTGCGAGCAAGGAGGCCTACAAACCTGACTCAGATACACCAGCTCTGTCAGGAGGAATGGGCTACCCCAAACGTTTGACTGAAGTTGAACAATTTGAAGGCAAAGCTACCAAATTGCTACCAAATACTAATTGAGTGTATGTAAACGTCTGATCCACTGGGAATGTGATGAAAGAAATAAAAGCTGAAATAAATCATTCTCTACTATTATTCTGACATTTCACCTTCTTAAAATAAAGTGGTGATCCTAACTGACCTAAGACAGGGAATTTTTACTAGGATTAAATGTCAGGAATTGTGAAACTGAGTTTAAATGTATTTGGCTAAGGTGTATGTACACTTCTGACTTCAACTGTATGCATGTATGTGTATGTATAATATAAATATTTTATATAAATCTTTGTTGAAAAGTGATATCCAAAGTATAAATAAAGTACCCCTCTCCCAACTCCAGGTGTGCTGGCCCAGATCCAGATGCCGCAGAGGACCATGGAAGTGATCGAGGGTCAGAAAGTGGTGCTGCAGGCCTGGTACAGCCCCAGCTCCATCACTGGCAAGAACACCGTTCTCTGGAACTTTGTGGCCAATAACACCCAACTGGTGAGTGTGTTTTAGGATCTGTTTTGTTGTGTGTGGTGCCTCTAGCATCTGTGCTGATCGTCTGACGATTTAAGGGCTGTCCTCACTTGAGATACGTACAGTAACTTGAACTTTTGCACCAAACATTAAGGCAAAGGCATATTTGCTGTGACATCATAAGTCTACAATAAAAGGTACCTGCGTTAGCTCTGCATACCAGTTACATACTTCCTTGTCAGAAGTACTTTGTACATGGAAAGGTTTTTTGGTGTAAAAATTTAACTAATCTGTAATATTGCATTTTTTTTAAGTCAACTTGAAATGATGAATGTATTATTTTGTTAGGTTTTGTTAATGTTAAACTCTGACTTCTGTGATACTTCACATCATTTGTCTGAGTATTCAGAAAAATATGTTTATGTTCTGTGCAGTTTTTGCTCAAGCTTCCAATGAAAACTGAAAATCTGACTTGCTTGGCCATCTGTGGCTATAACGTGGAGGATTATTATCATGAAGGATGTTTGACTGCTGTTATACTGTTAATCTGGCAAAGCTCTTCCTTTGGAAAACCTCCTAAATGAATCAAATAAAAGGCTTAACACTCCATCTATTCACTGTATTTTACCCTTGCTTGAAAATGCATAAATGTAACATTTCTGAAAATTAGGCCATCAAGTGAAACAATGCTAAACAAATCAAATCAAATGTATTTATATAGCCCTTCTTACATCAGCTGATATCTCAAAGTGCTGTACGGAAACCCAGCCTAAAACCCCAAACAGCAAGCAATGCAGGTGTAGAAGCACGGTGGCTAGGAAAAACTCCCTAGAAAGACCACTGAACAGAGTTGTGATTTTGGGGTTAGGTTGGTTTTAACCCTTTACAAAACATATTAAGCTGGCGAAAGTGAGCAGTGGGCCATAACTGTCATCTGACTTCTTCCCCAAAACTTACATCCACAGACAATGTTATCTAATGACCTATGTGGGTTTATTCTGTATGTTTGCTTATTCCAGATTATCCTACCATAGTATACAGACGGACCAAGTCCCAAAGGGGATCAAACAAACACAAAAAGTCCACTACAGTAGCATTCACCAGCAGTTGATTGGGAGATTGCAGTTGTTGGCCTTGAGATGGCAAGCTGCTTTGGCTAAAGGCCCAGTCATGGGGTGGTAGTCTGACATAACTAGAGAACCCTTATCTCAACTCTGAATTGGCCCGGTAGTCTTTAGCTCCAAAGGACTTGTTTGCATAAAGGTCCATATGATTTGAAAGAATGTGGATTTGTTATTATCTTCTAATCTTTTTGTCATATTTTAAAGTACTCTAATTATATTCCTACTCAATGCACTTTTCATGGCTCTATTAAGAACATAACATCAGCTAAGAGAACATCTTGTTAATGGCAGATGGTGTAAAATTAAGAAAAGGACAGGATTTTCGAGGGAGCTTTGCAACAATCTTCATGGCTCTTGTCCCCACCATCCACCCCACACAGATCATCTCGTACACCCCAGACTCGATCAGTTTTGGCAGCCCCCAGTTCGGGGAGCGCGTGGGCTTCACGGCCACCATGCCCTCGGCCAACCTGTCCCTGTACATCAACAACACGCAGGAGTCGGACTCAGGACGCTACCTCTGCCAGGTCATCATCCCCGGGGCCCAGGGCCTGACTGGAGAACTTAGCCTCAACGTCAATGGTAAGGACAAGGAGACCCCTTATGTAGTTCATGTAGTTATACAGCATGCCATCTGTGTATTCTTTATAAGAGCTGTATATGTAGAATGAGGCAATCATGTACATACAGTGCATTCTGAAAGTATTCAGACCGTTGTACTTTTTCTGCATTTTGTTACGTTACAGCCTTATTCTAAAATGGATTAAATAAAACATCAATCTACACACAATACCCCATAATGACATAGCAAAAACAGTTTTTTTGACTTTTTTGCGAAATATGTAAATGTGATATTTCACTAAGTATTCAGACCCTTTACTCAGTACTTTGTTGAAGCACCTTACAGCAGCGATTACAGCCTTGAGTATGACACTACAAGCTTAGCACACCTGTATTTGGGGAGTTTCTCCCATTCTTCTCTGCACATCCTCTCAAGCTCTGTCAGGTTGAATGGGGAGTGTCGCTGCACAGCTTTTTTCAGGTCTCCAAAGATGTTCGATCAGGTTCTGTGAGAGAAGAATGGGAGAAACTCCCCAAATAGAGGTGTACCAAGCTTGTAGCATCATACCCAAGAAGACTTGTGGCTGTAATCGCTGCCAAAGGGCTGGGCCACTCCAAGACATTCAGAGACTTGTCCCAAAGCCACTCCTGCATTGTCTTGACTGTGTGCTTAGGGTTGTTGTCCTGTTGGAAGGTGAACCGTCACGTCAGTCTGAGAACCTGCTCCAGAGTGCTCAGGACTTCATCAAGGATCCCTCTGTACTTTGCTCCGTTCATCTTTCTCTCTATCCTGACTAGTCTCCCAGTCCCTGCCACTGAAAAACATCCACTTAGGATGATGCATCCACCACCATGCTTCACCGTAGGGATGGTGCCAGGTTTCCTCCAGATGTGACGCTTGGAATTCAGGCCAAAGATTTACATTTTGGTTTCATCAGACCAGAGAATCTTGTTTCTCATGGTCAGAGTATTTTAAGTGCATTTTGGCAAACTCGAAGCAGGCTGTCGTACCTTTTACTGAGGAGTGGGTTCCGTCTGGCCACTATACCATAATGGCCTGATTGGTGGAGTGCTGCAGGGATGGTTGTAATTCTGGAAAGTTCTCCCATCTCCACAGAGGAACTCTGGCGCTCTGTCAGTCACCACCGGGTTCTTGGTCACCTCCCTGACCAAGGCCCTTCTTCCATTTAAGAATGATGGAGGGCACTTTGTTCTTGGGGCTCTTCAATGCTGCAGACATGTTATTGGTACCCTTCCCCAGATCGGTGCCTCTACACTCCTGTCTTGGAGCTCTACAGACAATTCTTTCGACCTCATGGTGTGGTTTTTACTTTGACATGCACTGTCAACTGTGGGACCTTATATAGACAAGTGTGTGCCTTTCCAAATCATGCCCAATCAATTGAATTTACCAAAGGTGGACTCCCAAGTTTTAGAAACATCTCAAGAATGATCAATGGGAACAGGATGCACCTGAGCTCAATTTTGAGTTTCATAGCAAAGGGTCTGAATACTTACAGTACCAGTCAAAAGTTTGGACACACCTACTCATTCAACGTTTTTTCTTTATTTTGACTAATTGTAGATTGTAGAATAATAGTGAAGACATCAAAACTATGAAATAACACATTTGGAATCATGTGGTAACCAAAATATATTTCCAGACACTTTGCATTCTCTCAACCAGCTTATGCTTTTCCAACAGTCATGGAGTTCTCACAAATGTTAAGCACTCGTTGGCTGCTTTTCCTTCACTCTGCGATCCATCTTATCCCAAACCATCTCAATTGGTTTGAGGTTGGGTGATTGTGGAGGCCAGGTCATCTGATGCAGCACTCCGTAACTCTCCTCCTTGGTCAAATAGCCCTTACTCAGCCTGGGGGTGTGTTTTGGGTCATTGTCCTGTTGAAAAACAAATGATAGTCCCACTAAGCGCAAACCAGATGGGATGGCGTGTTGCTGCAGAATGCTATGGTAGCCAAGTGGGCCTTGAATTCTAAATAAATCAGACAGTGTCACCAGCAACGCACCATCACACCTCCTTCCCTATGTTTCACGGTGGGAACCACACATGAGGAGAATATCCGTTAATATACTTTGCGTCTCACAAAGAAACAGCGGTTGGAAACAAAAATCTCAAATTTAGACTCATCAGACCAAAGGAGAGATTTCCACCGGTCTAATGTCCATTGCTCATGTTTCTTGGCCCAAGCAAGTCTCTTCTTATTATTGGTGTCCTTTAGTAGTGGTTTCTTTGCAACAATTCAACCACGTAGGCCTGATTCACACAGTCTCCTCTGAACAGTTGATGTTGAGATGTATCTGTTACTTGTACTCTGGTAAGCATTTATTTGGGCTGCAATTTCTGAGGCTGGTAACTCTAATGAACTTATCCTCTGCAGCAGAGGTAACTCTTGGTCTTCCTTTCCTGTGGCGGTCCTCATGAGAGACAGTTTCATCATAGCGCTTGATGGTTTTTGCATCTGCACTTGAAGAAACTTTCAAAATTCTTGACATTTTCCTGATTGACTGACCTAGATGTTTTAAAGTAATGATGGACTGTCATTTCTCTTTGCTTATTTGAGCTGTTCTTGCCATAATATGGACTTGGTATTTTACCAAATAGGTCTATCTTCTGTATACCCCCCTCCTTGTCACAACACAACTGATTGGCTCAAACGCATTAAGAAGGAAAGAAATTCCGCAAATCAACTTTTAACAAGGCACACCTGCTAATTGAAATGCATTCCAGGTGACTACCTAATGAAGCTGGTTGAAAGAATGCCAAGAATGTGCAAAGATGTCATCAAGGCAAAGGGTGGCTACTTAAGTATCTCAAATATAAAATATATTTTGATTACTACATGATTGGTTACTACATGATTCCATATGTGTTATTTCATTGTTTGATGTCTTCACTATTATTCTACAATGTAGACAAAAATAAAGCATAAAGAAAAACCCTGGAATGAGTAGGTATGTCCAAATTTTGACCGGTACTGTATGTAAATAAGGAATTTCTGGGTGGGTCTTCTCGAAAAACCTGTTTTTTGCTTTGCGATTTTGGGGTTGTGTGTGTAGATTGGTGAGAATTTTTTTATTTTTATTTTTTATTTTTTTTATGTAATCCATTTTAGAATAAGGCTGTAACGTAACAAATGTGGAAAAAGGGAAGGGGTGCACACAGGTGCGCGCACACTTCCAGATGTGCTGTACTTGCAGTTATACCCACATATAGTACATGCGCACCACATACCTGTACACACATGTACCTGCATGTATCTTAAAACAAAAAGTTTGTCAGTTTGCCACTACCCTAAATCCTAAACATTATTTTATCTGTTATTATTCAAATACTGTCTCTAACTCAGCATCTCATCACAAATGGTCAACTAACTATCTCTTAAACCTCTCTCCTCTGTCTCAGTCCCTCCTGCTGTCCCAGAGTGCTCTCTGTCAGGGAAGCCAGTTCTGAAGGGCAATGTCACACTGAGCTGCAAGTCTAAGTCAGGAAAGCCCATCCCAATGTACAAGTGGAAGAAGACCAGCCCCCCGTCCGAGGTCTTCTTCTCTCCCATGCTCAGTGAGTAACTACCTGCTGCCTGACATCTGGAACATGGTGGTCTAGCTTTATTAACCAACATCCTAAGAATTTTTCGGGGGTTACTATGAAATAGTGTATTTATTGTAATTGTCCTGTATTTCAGCTAGTGTGCTCTATTTCTACAATTTGATGAGAATAAGAACTTTGAGAGTACTGTAATAGTATGTAGTTCAGCCAAGTTGTTGTAAGCACCTAATGTGAGTTGTTCTGGATTAGAAAGGTACTGTATCTACAATAAGCAAATGGAATGACAAAGCAGAGGGTATAACTTTGCCAGAGCTTTTGGAAAGTGAAATGTGAATTGAGACACTCAGGTCTCACTTTACATGATGTGTCCTAAAGTTACAGGTGCTAGGTAATGAGTGTAACCGCATCCAGGTATAACAATTGTGTGAGTTATTTCAATCTGTATTTAGTAATACACTACATATGTATTATGTGGCTACCATGTATCTAAGGACACTTAATGTAAAATGGCACAGGCAATCAAAAGGATGGTGAATAAACACATCTGAGTTTCTTTTGGTATGCCTGTGTCATTGTTCTGTTCTGACTTGGAGATTTAGCGGGTAATCTGTTTGGAACAAGATTAAAGCACAGATGAGGTTGAATCCTCATTTGACTCTCCTCAAATGCACTCGTTTGAACCTCTCTTCCAAACGCATAGTCAGTGTTCCCATAGTTAGATCAATTATTTCCTCTCCTTTATGGTATGCAATAATTAGATGGGTATCCCACATTGTTTGGTACATTTTATTTTCTGGTTAGTAGGGATTAAATTTGAGGAATTTCATATGACCAATGCACGGTGTCCATATAAGGACAGCCACAGTCTCTCAGTAGGACTGACAATGCTGTCCTAATATGGACACTGTATAAGTTTATATCTCTCTCTCTCTGTATGTGTGTGCGTGCATTACAGATGAAAAAACGGGCACGCTGAAGCTGAGCAACTTGAGCAGCAGCATGTCGGGGAAGTACGTTTGTACGGCCAGCAACACAGCTGGCAATGACAGCTGCTACATCAACCTGGAGGTCATTACCTGTACGTACTGAAGTACCCACATGACTCACTATACACTATATGGACCAGTCAGAATGTAGAGAAATGTGCATACTAATTTTGTTGACTCCTGGTATGTGAAATGGCTTAGAAAACCAGAGCATGCAGATATCCAGAGCAAGTAATTAAGAATGAATTTTAATCGGGACTGATGCACTGCCCTTCACTTAATTGTGCATTCCTCTAAAAAGGGTGTAATGCACATTTCACGTTTATAAAAAAATAAATGTTTTATATATATATATATATATAATTTATTTATATATCTATAGTTTTGTTGAAATTCCTGCACTAGGTAGCTAAGTCATCTCTCTCTCTCATCTAGGACCCACTAAAGTTTATTTCCTCAAAAAGTGGTCTGGTAGACTCTAAATTAGATGCAATAAAGCTTTTTTTTTTTAAGGAAACATCAATTTGGTGGAAAAGGCAATGCAGGGATGCTGTTCTGTTAAATAAATTCATCGAAATTTAATGAGGTTTAATAGCCTTTTTTGTATGTACGTTCTTTGTGTCTTTAGACTTCCACAAAGAAGTCAACTCTGCCTAGTCCTTTAAAAACACTGAACAGTCACAGGCTGCTGTTCTTGCACTGTTGGGGGAAGAGAGCTGAGTAGAGTTCATGTAAAAACAGAACTAATGTACAAAAACATGA
Organism: Salvelinus namaycush; assembly: GCF_016432855.1. Classification (NCBI taxonomy): domain Eukaryota; kingdom Metazoa; phylum Chordata; class Actinopteri; order Salmoniformes; family Salmonidae; genus Salvelinus; species Salvelinus namaycush. The sequence goes on along the minus strand of NC_052309.1, from coordinate 39,160,621 downwards.
CACTACAGCAGTTTTATTATCGTTTCAACCACAAAGGCTCTTGATCCGGCTAAAGTTGTTATTTACCCTGGAGAGTGACGGTACTATTCCACAAATCTGTAGTGCAAATGTGTATGTGTGTTTCCCCAGCGACTAATGCAGGGATGATTGCTGGAGCCACGGTGGGCTCTGTGTTGGTCTTCATATTCATCATCCTCTTCCTCGTCTACCTTCTGAGGCGAAAGAGAGACTATGAAGAGGAACGGGCCAACGACATCAAGTTAGACTCCCTTTCACAATATTTCTGTGTTGCATGCGTTCATGTGCCCAAATGCATGTCAGCCAGTCTCTCACCCCTTGCTCCCTCTCTCTTTCCCTCCTCTCTTTTTCCCCTCTTCATCCCCAGGGAGGACGCTCAGGCGCCCAAGCGCATCTCGTGGGCCAAGAGCGCCGGCTCAGGATCGGACGTGGTCTCCAAGAACGGCACACTCTCCTCCATCACCACCACTGCCAACAGGCCCCACCAGAGGGAGCCCTCGTCCCAGCACCACCACCACAACCACCACCTCCAGCATTATCCCCAACGCCCTCCCTCTGACACAGCCTCCATCATCACAGCCACAGGCAGCGTCTCTGGCTACCGCGCTGGACCACGCCACGGAGCATCCACCCACGGCCATGCCGTGCCGGACTACGGCTACAACGTGGCTACACCCCTGCCCCGTGTTCAACCGGCTAATTCTGCAGCATCCAGTGCCAACGGTAGCCCCATGCCCAGAACCAAGCACCCACAGTCCTATACCCAGCCCCAGGCAGCACCTGCTTCCCCGCGCCCACCACCTCTGCCCACCATTGTGACTGCGTCCAACATCTCCCGCATGGGAGGGGTGCCCATCATGGTGCCAGCTCAGAACCAGGCTGGCTCGCTGGTGTAACGCCAGTCTGCCATGGTGCATTGTCCCTTTACCCTTCAACGCTGTACTTACACACGTAGATTTTCAAAAGGAAAAGATTCAACTGCCACTAAGATATGTCTAACTCGAGCATTAAAGCTTGAATTGGCCTTTGAGAAGCTGGGGCATTTGATCCGGTCAAAATGCAGTGAGGTCATTAGTAAGACCTTAAAAGAGATGGACTGTGTTGCTACATAAGGCAGTTTTATTTAATTAAGTATATGGAAATACTTTTTTTTTTTTACACTTTTTATACTCCGTTTGTATGCTAAGGATGCATAGATCTGGATTTCATACATTTGTGCAGTATCTTTTTTTAAATTATTATTGTACTATCAATCAATGTATTTTTTACAAAGTTTTCCAATGCAACTTTTTTCGTGGTTGTATTTACTCTATCTACCACGTCCTATGAAGGCCATTCGATGACATCACTTTAAAATGGGGACAAGATGTCATGACACCCACTGGTCAATGCGTGTGTGTTGCCTGTGTATTACAGCAAGAACAGTCAATGCGTGGATCCCACTGATGTTTTACTTTATGCATTACGCGGAGATTGTATCGATATGACAACTGTAGATTAGGACCAAATATAAATATATATGTTTAATTGTCACATACACGGATAGGTGCAGTGAAATGTGTTTTACAGGGTCAGCAATAGTAGTGCTGCACCCCTGGAGCAAATTAGGGTTATGTGCCTTGCTCAAGGGCACATTGACAGATTTTCACCTTGTTGGCTGGGGTATTCGAACGCTTTAAGCGCTAGGCTACCTGCCGCCCTGTGCTTCAAACCAAATTTGCATATATTATTAATTTTATTCTCAAATATGGTGGACTACTGCTGAATACCTGTCTAGCCACATGCAGTTAAGAAAGTTTAAAAAAAGACTGGGCATACTAGAATGATATTTTCTGCAACATTTTCTAAATCCTAGGTAATCGTTGCCTTTTCATGTACCTTGTATAAAACTTCATGCCAATGCTCTTTAGACACAGCGCTTAAAACATTACTATTTTACTGCATAGGAATAGCTTATAGTATAAAATACAATTTGACACATTACATTTGAATTTATCAGCTAAGATAGTGGTTATATATGGTTCCACCATTGAGTTGTAATGATTTTTGGTTGCTCTCCACAAGGAAATTGTAAATAAGATATTTACTATTTTTCTTTCGATTGTATTTGAGGCTATTCGTTGAATCGTATGTGACGGACTGGATACAAAACCAAAGAGGTTTCAACTTGTCAACATCCCAAGCTGATGACAAATATATTAATGGATAATAGACCCAAAAGGTGTTACATCAAATGAGTCTAATATGAGGCATAAAAGATACAAGGCATAAAACAATTACAAAGGGATTTTGGCTATGTCACTGATCAAACTACCCTTGAGTCAATCTGGACTTCTTTTGATAGCATTTACTTTGGCAAAACTCTACTGTCCAATTTTTACCCTTAGTCTTGATGGCTCTATTCAGACATGTCTGTGTGTAGCAAGGTAATATTGTTCCGCTAGGTTATGAACAAGATACTTGTAGTAGATCCAAGAAACAAAGCGTGGCACACAAGGCTACACATTAAATATGCAGTGGAGGTTTGTGTCACTTTAAATCCGGGGACTGGTTCATATTAATGGCTGGAGTTAAATGAATAGAACAGCTTAAATGAAGCATGTAGGTTTTCCTTCTAAGCCTATCCTCAACCTCTGTATCACTGGAGAATAGCTATTGCCAGTACACTGGAGCAGAGAGACACTGTTGGAGCTAGGAACACAAGCATTTCGCTACACCTGCAATAACATCTGATAAACATGTGTATGCGACCAATAAAATTTGATTTGATGTAAGACACCGTCTTATGTCCGTTTTATGCGCACAGAAGGTCAGACAGGAAGAAAAGCCAAATGCTAAAAAGGATTAGCCACAACATCACAGAGGATGTGACAATTTTTGTTGTATGTGACATACTTGTATGTGTAGTGGTATTCAATGGCAAATGCTTTTGCTGTTTTAAAGATGGAAAAATATGAAACAATGTTCAAGACTGGCCTTTTGTGATACTGTAATGTATATGCATTATGTAATACAGGGATAGAATTACAAAACAAACACAAAATGATAACATTGAATATCACAGAACATCTTATAAATACTAGTAATCGATTAGTTATAACTGATAATGGAACGTAAGAAGACACACTGATGGCTGTTGTGCTAATGTATGTATATATGCTCAACCATAGACAAATATGTACAGTGTTTAAGTTTCTTCAACTTATATGTATATTGAAAATACTCTATCAATATTTTTAATTAAAAGATGAATGGTTGTAAAGGTGTATAATTGATTTATTTTACCACCTGGAGAAAGCATTACACCTGTATGATCCAATAACCAATATCTCAGACCGGATGAGTAACAATGAATGTGTGAAGGCCTACGACATTATGGGCCGTATCTTAAATGAACTTGTCATCAGTGCATTATTATGTTAAGAAAAAAGGTTGTTTAGATTGCTCTTTTTGATGTCGCCACCCTGTGGCCTAAATATAACATTGCAGTTTGCATTCACTCCTGCCGTCTATGGGTTGTAAAGATTATTGCATACAAAAATGGGGGAAAGACACGCAGTATATGGATTCCAAGATATGAAAACGTACTGAAATGGATCCAAATGTAACACTCAGGACCAGTTTCCTCAGTTGAAAGAGTTTTCTAGTCCACGACTAATCTGTCTGGGAGGCTGATCCTTCTCACTGGGCACACCAAGTCATTTCAATGTGGATATTTAGGTAATATTTGATTGAGACGTTGAGCAATAACATTACAACCTATATTCACCCACTCAAAAAGAAAGCCAAAAGTTTGTTGAATTTTCAATGTGTTATAGCAATGCTTTCAACCATCTAAACGCAGAACTAAATTCCAATTGAAAAACAATGTCATAGTTTTGGTTTGGTTGTCACCCAAATGTCTATCACTGCCTTCAACCATTTTAAAGCGCAGCAAAATTCAAATGAGAATACGAAGTCAGATGTTTATTTATACAACAGATAAATGTGTTATCACTGTGCTTCATCAAATTACCTGCATTGCAGTTGAGATTACATGAAAGTACATGGTGCAAGTGCTCAATGACATTCTGCGCAGATTATTACCGCAATTGTGAAGTTCTCCACAAACCTGCGACCAAGGCCTGTGTCACGGTTGGGATTTAGGGGGCCTGGCTCGCCCTACCAAAACCTTGCCCGTCCAAATAAGGTATTGAAATGTTGATCATTTATTTGAGCGAGATACGTGCCGACACTCATAAATCTCATATAAAGCATCGGAGCGATAGAAACCGCTCCACTCTGTCTCAGCATGGATAGACCATGTATCTGATGATGTCTGGACAAAAAAAATATGGCATCTCATACTATTTCTGTCCAGACATGAGCATCTCGTCATTATACAGATCTCTGGTTTCAGCCATTTGCAAATTGGAAAGGAAAGTGGGCGAGTCCACGGTTCAGATGCTGGCTTTCCCTAAAGTAAATTGATGTTTTACCAAATTTATATAATTACTCTTGTCTTTGATCATATTTGATCATATTACTCCCGTGCTAGCCTCTCTAAACTGGCTTCCTGTTAAGGCAAGGGCTGATTTCAAGGTTTTACTGCTAACCTACGAAGCATTACATGGGCTTTCTCCTACCTATCTTTCCGATTTGGTCCTGCCGTACATACCTACACGTATGCTACGGTCACAAGACGCAGGCCTCCTTATTGACCCTAGAATTTCTAAGCAAACAGCTGGAGGCAGGGCTTTCACCTATAGAGCTCCATTTTTATGGAATGGTCTGCCTATCCATGTGAGAGACGCAGACTCGGTCTCAACCTTTAAGTCTTTATTGAAGACTCATCCCTTCAGTAGGTCCTATGATTGAGTGTAGTCTGGCCCAGGAGTGTGAAGGTGAACGGAAAGGCACTGGAGCAACTAGCGGTTGCTAGAGATCACAGGAGGCTGGTTGCACCTTAATTTGGAACGGAATAAATTAAATGGTATTGAACACGTTTCCACGTCTTGTTTTTATAAGAAACATTGTTGGAAATTCCAAACTGTTTGCATAGCCAAGTTAAGCCAATTTACATACAGCACTGACACACACACACACACCCCACCAGACCTGCCACCAGGGGTCTTTTCACCGTCCCCATGTCCAGAACAAATTCAAGGAAACGTACAGTATTATACCGTCATAAGTGCATGGAACTCCCATCTTATATAGCGCAAGTGAACAGCAAACCTTGTTTCAAAAAACAAATAAAGTTACACCTCACGTAACTACGCCTCTACCCCATGTGACCTATTTGTTGTAAGTACTAAAATGTATGTGTAACTGATAGGTGCACACACACACACTACATGTTCATGTTTTAAATGTACTGTATGTAAATTGTAAAGTATTTTGTCTGTAATGTCTTTTTTGTTATGTCGGACCCCTGTAAGACTAGCTGTCACCATTGGCGTCGGCTAATGGGGATCCTAAGAAATCAAATCACATCAAACATATGGTTTCCATGTGTTTGATACCATTCCATTTACTCCATTCCAGCCCTTATGAGCCATCCTCCCCTAAACAGCCTCCTGTACTAGACACAGCTCAAGTCAAGACAGAAAGGCAGTGGTGTATTCATGGATGCCAAGAGAAGCCAGGCTTCCCCCAAAGCTAAGTCATTTTTGGTTGAGATGGAGATGTGAATCAACACATCAATTATTAATTTGTAGACAAACTGAAATTAAAGCCATAGGCTAACTAAGTCAGTGGCACAGATGGAACTATCCAAACAGAAGATACAGTATATCTCCTTCAAATGTTGATATTTGGTTGCGTTGACATCCAAACACAATTCAATGTCACTAAATATCATTACATTTGAAATCAACGAGCTTGAAACCCTAGGCCTATTGTATTATCTATTTTTTGTTGAATTCTGGGTTGAATTTAAACAACTGTTGATGACTGCAAATGCTATATAGGCCTAAAAGCATAATTGATGATAAATAAGTGTCACATTTCATTTGCTCTTTGGAATGAATTAGCAATAGTGAATCTATTTAGTTTTTAGGTAGAGGTCTTTCAGCAATCATTCTCACAATAGCACATTGGTAATAGTCAGTGACAAATATCATAGCTAAACAGCGATGGACTTGGTTAAAACCCTGGATGGTAGACCAAAGGGGAGCAGTAAGATAGTTCAATTCTCCAGTAGGAAGTGCTGCCCACACTTTCTGATCGTGGATATAACGTTGAAGATCTGATGTTGTTTTAAAGATACAAGTTCAACATATTTTTTACAAGGTTCCTTGATGTTGAAATTTCATTACCATGACGACCTAGTCCTGTGGTTGAAATTTCACCCTTAAAACAACCGTTTATGTTGATGACTTTTTTCAAATCCAATGTCTTTTCCACGTAGATTCCATGTCACAATACGTTGACGAATTATGTTAAAACAACGTGGAGGTTGTTCCCAGTGGGTTGTGTTGCCTTGATTCAGTCAGCAGAGGAGAAGGGACAAAAAAAACACGTCTGGCACACAGTTTTAGGGTAGCATGTTTATTTGAACTTGCGATTAGCAATGTAGTATTCTCCTACGTGGCTCACAGGAATTCATAAATAAGTAGGCCTATACCGTATTCAAATGAGCCCATGTCATCAGTGACAATGAAAACTCAATGATAAAACTCCATGTGACAGAATGGGGTGACACACTGATTATTCATTAAATAAAATAAACAAAACAGTACATGATGGCCTACATGAAATATTAGATCACAGTAAAAAGAAATTATCAAAAGTCTGAAGAGCACTGAATATTCAAACATTATTGGTTGAAATAACAAAAACATTCAAATATACTGCACCCGTAATATTAAGCTACAGTACTAGCATGGCAGAAAAGGTAAATGGCTTTTTTATTCAAATTTGTTAAGTTTACAGGTTATTGTCCTCGAATAATGAGAGAAATGTTCAGTCCAGATTTCCTACATTTAAATTGAACCCATCAATCCTGAATAATCTGTACAAGGTGACATATGGGTAGACAGACAAAATGGCATAAGAACCAAACCCCTTTTAGGCCTGAGGTACAGTGAAGTAAAACATAGCCATGTGAATATCTGATATCAAATCATCTCTGTAAAAAATAGAAAATAAAACTAAAAACGAATCCCTGTATAACTGTGTGGTCAGTATTAGCTTATCATGCTCTGAAAAGAGATCAGTAAGTCAGTTCTTCAACGGGGGTACAGTGGCCCCATACACTAGTATTCAGGCGGCTGCCATTTTGGCTCTGGACAGATCTTAGTGTGCAGGAAGGACAAGGTGAGCTCAGCAAAAGGCAGTAGTTTTATTACATGAGTAAGGTACAATGATTTAGATGGTAATGACCCATGGCTGATTATGAAACAGGGGGGAGCTCATGCAGCTTGGACTGGAGGAGGGGTGGAGGGTTACCAGATTGGAGAGCCCTCTCCGAAGTCTCCGTCAGAGAGCAGCCCATGGCTTGAATTCTTTAAGTGGGACACAGCACTGGAGAAGAAAAATAGATTGATAATTAGGAATACTTCAATCATCGTTATAATAATTATCATCATAATGTCATCACCTAGTCTTCGTCAACTGTGCTAATCAAATTAACTGAAAAACATTATACATTTTTTTTTTCTTACCGGCACATTTCAAATTAAATAAGTTCAGACAGGAAATTCACATTAATCTAACCATTTATTAGAAAATAGAAGACACCCCATTACCATTATATAAACTACAGGCAGTGAGAGAGATATTCCAATCCCCCTGATGGTAACAAAACCAAACGGGTGGAGGCTGGGGTGGTGGTAGGCTAGCAGAAAACAGACAACGCATAGCAGGAGGCAGCAATAGTTGCAGCAGCAACATTAAGCACCAAAGACATGCCAAGCATTCAGCTTAGCTTGGTCCTTTGGTATAGCATGGCGCATGAAATGCCAGGGTAGTGGGTTTGATTCATGGGACCACTCATACGTAAAATGTATGCATGCTTGACTAAGTCACTTTGGATAAAAGTGGCTGCTAAATGGCATATATTTATATTATTATAGTGGAGTCGCAATGCAGCAGCAGATGATGTGTGTGCAGATCTGGTCAATTTAAATAGCCATATTAGGGTAGGAAGTGTTGTTTGAATCCGATTGGTGCAATCTCAGCTGATTCTATTAAACATTCGATATGCAAACACTCGAGTTTCCCATCGGAATCGGCTTCACTTAACTATTATACCAGTGGAATAGCCCCTTTAGGTACCATGTATCAGGCTAGTAAGTAGATGCTGTACTTTCCACTTTTGTTATCTTTACTTGGATAATATAATTGTATTCAATTAGTTATTCCCTTACACTTGGAGTAATACCTATGTAATGTTAAGTGTTTCTAAACCTAATCAAGCATTAGTTACCTTTTAATATGTAGTCAGTTAGCAGTGTAGGCACCTTCTCACTGTCCTCCTTCATGGCGTAAAGAACTGTGGGGATAAAATGAAAACAAGGTGGTTCTTAGCACTGAGTGTAGTACTGGGCATTGGCACATTTCTGAGCTATGCTACTTGTACAGCTGTGGGACAGAGACTAATCAAATTGAAAATGAATTGAATAATTGAAAATTATGTTTGTGCTGGGCTAACTGGGCAAAACACATTTTGAGGGTCAATTTGTGTTTCCATCCAATGAAAATTTAAACGGAGTTGAACATTTGGGGATGTGGTTGTATGATCAGCTAACCCAAACTAGGAAAACAACCCATTAGCTTAGCATTCAATTACATTATCCCGCCCACTTACTATTGGTGATCATCTGAAGGTCGTCCACAGTTGGAGGAGTTGCTTTCTTCTCATATGGAATTACCGTGTTTAGATACTGAACAACAAAGACAAAGAGAGACAGTTAGGGAAGCGACGTAGCAGTATTGAAACATTGTAGATTTAACACATTGCCATACTTGATGACTAGGAGCTGTAAATGCTTAAGCGTCTCACCTGTTTGTCTGTCCCTGTGCTGCCAAACGTCTGTCTGATGCCTGTCTGCAGGATGTTGGAGAGGCCCTCCATACTAAAACGCTGGAACACAGACAATCACCAGCTGTGAGTGACAACGACCCTCTGTCACCACAACACAGTAACACTTTCTATGAGACAGCTGTCTTGTGATGCATTCTCTAAATGCAGTTATCAGTAATCTATGCATTTATAAAGCTTATGAGGAGCTTTTATGAATATAGTATGCATAATAGTGTGTTTTATAATGCATGCAACCTAACAGCATTTGTAAAGGCTGTTAATTTAAAAGGAGCCGTTATGAATGCTTGTGACATTAAAATCAGACATTACCACGTCAATTGTATATAGACTGGCTGTACATCATGATCAGGACTACAGTCATTTACTCCATTCCTACATTGTCATTACTAAACAGATAAAAATACCATGGTATTGGACAGGTAAACACAAGCGTGTCCTTTGCTATGAGTAAAGATGGGCTGTTAAGTGTTGTTAATTTGTTCCTGGATATGGACAGGCTGGTCTATGCTTTTACTGTATAAGAACCTATGGTCAATTCCTCTGTGAGTACTCTGTTGGTTTTTCTTCCCGTAAGTGCAGTTTATAATAACAACAACAAAAAATGGTGCAGTTAGTTAGGGCCTAATGGCCTCTATGTCCATTATCCATGACGATGTGTGAGGCAGAGAGAGAGAAAGAGAGAAAGAGCGCTGTCTGGCTTGGAAATGCATCCGTATGGACATTAACACAGAGACACTCATGCTTGTGTGTGTGGTGTGTGTGGTGTGTGTGTGTGTGCGTGCATGCGTGTGACAGACACACACACCACCATCAGCCTATACACTAATACCATTTCCCATACAAACATACCCCCCGCTCATTTATCTCCCTCCCTCAGTGCTTACCTTCATAGGCATAGAGGCGGGCTTGGAGTCTGTGTGGGCATTGGTTGTAGCAGTAGTACCACCAACCACGGTCGTGGTTACCGCGTTACCCTGCAGACTCAGGCCTTTATCGCTCCGGCGCCGGCGCTTGCCCGTGTCCCGTTGCTCCTTCTGGCGGTTCTGCACATCCATGAGGGCCGTGATGAACGTGTTCTTCACCTCCTTCTCAAACTCCAGCTCGTCACGGCGCGCCAGCTGGGTGACCAGCTCCTCGGAGTACTCCATGATGGCCGACTCCACCCGGCACAGCAGCTCCACCAGGGCTGAGCTGGGCATCAGACTTAGGCCTGGAGAGAGAGAGAGGCATGGTCTGGTATGGAGCTACTATACCTTAGCCTGGAGCCCAGATCTGTTTGTCCTGTATAGCCAACTCCTACAGTCGTTGTCACTAACAGATCTGGGACCAGGCTAACTGCACATAGAGGTGAACCGAGATTCAATATTCATAATATTATATACTGTACAAGGGATATCAAATTGCTTCCCTTGAGGGCCAAAGCATTGCTGGTTATCATTATTATCAGGGATTGACTCAGACCTGGCGCATCAGGGCAAAGTGAACTCTCTGGCCAAACAATGACAAACTTCTAGGTAAAAAATAAAACCTGGTCCCGTAATCATAAAGCGTCTCAGAGTAGGAGTGCTGATTTAAGATCAGATATCACCGGGTTTTTTTCAATCGCTTTGGTGCTATTTTCACAAGTACTGTATGTGGTGAATTTTCTAAACTCTTAGTACAAATCTCCGAACTGGTAACACTTGTAAGTCTTATATTGAAAACCTTTTATTGTGCATTAATTTGGTTTGGAGACATCTTTCACCACACAACCATTGAGCCAAAATATATGTTTACTGTGAAATAGCAAGCGAAAATCGATTTAATCACCAAAACATAATGAGAGTATTTTCTGCATGAACAGTAGTTATATAAAAAAAAACTGTTAATCCAATAGCAAACAAATGCAAGATACAGGTTTCAAAACTTTTAATTGTTGTATGATACAGTACTGTAAATTACAGTACATAACATTGTTTTCACATTAGTCAATACACCTGCACTACCCATCAAAATTGACTGAAACTCACATTTCCATCATTTCTATCCCACGTGTGATTAAAGTTGGAATTATTGAAGAAATGTTCCACAATCATTGATGCAAAAAATACATGTATTGTTCAGATATAATTACACTGTAGGTGTACTGTAATCAAATTAAATGAATGAAAAAAACAATGTTTAGTAGGAACTAGTTTGCATCAAGCCTGTCTTGAACATTTGGTAGGTTCTCATTGAACATCACAGCAAATGTCTTCATTGTTCATGCACCTGGGGAAAAAACGTTTGGCATGACAAATCCAAGGCTGACATAGGTCTGGATTGATGTCATTGCATGCCTCATCTATAGCCTGAAGGGGGATGGCACACTCATGGTGATGCCTTCGACTTGTATTTTCATAATGTATTGTATTTTACAGTATTGTATTGTACTTATGTATTGTAGTGGTCCTTTGTGGCTCAGTTAGTAAGAGCATGGCACTAGCAACACCAGAGTTGTGGGTTCTATTCCCACGTATATTAAATGGCATATATTACGATATTACAGTACTGTATTGGCCAATGCATTTTTTGTAAAGCAGTGTGAAAATCCCCCATTAAAAAGACCCCAGCAGCTTCATCTTTTTAGCTATTTAGGGGATGCATTTGTTACATACAGTACATCTCTAAAACTTACTGTAAAGTAAAATCAAAATTATAGTACATTACAGTATATCAAGCTTTATAAGCGTTATATTTTTATACTTTACAAACATACATGTTCAGTATGTAGTTCTCTGTAGTAGATCTGTAGTAGACAAACCAGTTTAAAACCTATAGGTTTACTAAACGGTTAAGTTGTTATCAATTAAGTAAGAGTAAAATGTATTTTAACAAATGAGAGGACAATTATATCTAAAGTAATGTGAATGCTGTATTGTGAAAAGCAATAACTTCATATGAACATGAGCAATGTGAAACATGTATTTCTAGATGAAACAATGATTAAGTTTGGTGAAAAAGTGACTTTATGATTGTGTATGTTGTACTTAGTCAATTAAACATATGCTTAGAGTTTTGAAACAACTGCCTTTTTGATTATCGGTTGTGAAAATATACCATAGTGCATTCGGAAAGTATTCAGACATCTTCACTTTTTCCACATTTTGTTACGTTACAGCCTTATTCTAAAATTGATTAAATAAAAAAAAATCTATCTACACACAATACCATATAACGACCATAGAATTTTTTTTCACATTTATTAAAAATAAAAAGCATAAATACCTTATTTACAAAAGTATTCAGACCCTTTGCTATGAGACTCGAAATTGAGCTCAGGTGCATCCTGTTTCCATACGATCATCCCGGAGATGTTTCTACAACTTAGAGTCCACCTGTGGTAAATTCAAATGATTGGACATGATTTGGAAAGGTGCACACCTATCTATATAAGGTCCCACAGTTGACAGTGCATTTCAGAACAAAAACCAAGCTATGAGGTTGAAGGAATTGTCCGTAGACCTCCGAGGCAGAATTGTGTCGAGGCACAGATCTTGGGAAGGGTACCAAAACATTTCTGCAGCATTGAATGTCCCCAAGAACACAGTGGCCTTCATCATTCTTAAATGGAAGAAGTTTGGAACCACCAAGACTCTTCCTAGAGCTGGCCGCCTGGCCAAACTGAGCAATCAGGGGAGAAGGGCCTTGATCAGGGAGGTGACCAAGAACCCAATGGTCACTCTGACAGATCTCCAGAGCTCCTCTGCGGAGATGGGAGAACTTTCCAGAAAGCCAACCATCTCTGCAGCACTCCACCAATCAGGCCTTTATGGTAGTGGCCAGACGGAAGCAACTCCTCAGTAAAAGGCACATGACAGGCCGCTTGGAGTTTGCCAAAACAAGATTTTCCGGTCTGATGAAACCAAGATTGAACTCTTTGGCCTGAATGCCAAGCGTCACGTCTGGAGGAAACCAGACGCTGCTCATCACCTGGCCAATACCATCCCTACGGTGAAGCATGTTGGTGGCAGCATCATGCTGTTGGGATGTTTATCCGTGGCAGGGACTGGGAGACTAGTCAGGATTGAGGGAAAGATGAACGAAGCAAAGTGCAGAGAGATCCTTGATGAAAACCTGCTGCAGAGCGCTCAGGACCTCAGACTGGGGCGAACAGGACAACGACCCTAAGCACACAGCCAAGACAACGTAGGAGTGGATTCGGGACAAGTCTCTGAATGTCCTTGAGTGGCCCAGTCACAGCCTGGACTTGAACCCGATCGAACATCTCTGGAGAGACCTGAAAGTAGGTGTGCAGCAACGATCCCCATCCAACCTGACAGAGCTTGAGTGGATCTGCAGAGAAGAATGGGAGAAACTCCCCAAATACAGGTGTGCCAAGCTTGTAGCGTCATACCCAAGAAGACTAAAGGCTGTAATCGCTGCCAAAGGTGCTTCAACAAAGTACTGAGTATAGGGTCTGAATACGTATGTAAATGTAATATTTGTTTTTTTTTAAATAAAAATGTCCACAAATTTATAAAAACCTGTTTTTGCTTTGTCATTATGGGGTATTGTGTGTAGATTTAAAAAAAAAAAAAAAAAAAATTAGAATAACGTTGTAACGTAGCACAATGTGGAAAAAGTGAAGGGGTCTGAATACTTTCCGAATGCACAGTACTTTGATGAATTATTATTATATATTTTTTTTAAGCAATATGGATCCTAGATCATCACTCCTACTTTGAGATACTTTATGAATATGGGCCAAGTACCACTTCAGGCCTCAAGGGGCAGGAATGAAATAGTCCTGCTGTATACAGTACATATAATATAGGGATAGATGACATAAGTGGGATGATATCACTTGTACATCATCCATTAAAATGTTTCATTACCTTGATATTAAATTCTGAGTAGAGTAATTAGCCTTTAACTAGTTTCTGTGACTGTGGATGCTGTCTAATATTACTTATATTTTTGGAAGTAAACCGACTTTGCGTAAAACATATTTAAGATGACACACCCAATTCCAAATACAAAGAAATACTCAAACACATGCAGTGCATCTACACACAGACATATGGATTCACAGACATATACCCAAATGTGCTTCCATAAACACACACACACTAAGCAGGAAACATGTCTCTCATGCAGGGGAGCCACATGGTCACACAATATGTCTTTCCACAGGGAACCATATTGAGTGCGTGCCTTGGCCCTCTGAAACGAGAGACTCATAAAAAAATGCCTGCTGCAGCTTTATCCAGTTATTGACCCTTTTTGCACTACATTCACCATAGAGGCTGAAGACTGATGAAATATCCAGATGTTTACTCAGGTAAACTGACAACACTTCCATATTGTCTGATCTATGACCCCTCACACAATCAAAGTCCTACAAGCAGTGCAATAGCCTGCTGAGCTATAGCCTAGGCATGAAATCAAACAAGTTTACATTTGTCTCTTACAAGGTTATTTATTTCACAATCAATGCTCATAGAGCCAGCACTGCTGTATGAGCACATACTTAACCACTATGAGGTCAAAGGTCACTTTATTTTTACACAGTATTGTATGAACAGGAAATTAATTTTGGGAAAAGGTGTCTCCAATGACAATGTTAATTGGATGTTGAATTGCTTAAATTGGCACTCTTCTGTTTATTCAACTCCTTGGTTTGTGTGACTTGGTGTTTAACCCTTCAGGCAACATTCGTTTTTGTACACTTACCTTCATAGGAGGGCATGTTGTTATTGGAGGCCTGGGACAGCTGTCTAATCTCCTCCAGAAGGGATGGGCTGGTCTTGGATGAGGAGTGTCCACTCTCTTCCTCGTCCTCCTCCTCGGTCTCACCAGGGTCCGGAGAGTTCTCCATCATCTCAACTATCTCCTCAATGACCTTGGAGAGAGAGTGATCGAGGAAGGGATTGAGGGAAGGTAGATGAATACATACACTTTCACAAATAGCACTTAAAGAATCTATGCATCACCAATAGGTAAACATTCATGGTCGTCAGGCATTCATTATTCATGTGCAGTAGTCCATGAGGTAATGCAGAATGGAGCTACTTGACATACACTACATGACCAAAAGTATGTGGACACCTGCTAGTCAAACATCTCATTCCAAAATCATTCGCATTAATATGGATTTGGTCCCCCTTTTGCTGCTATAACAGCCTCCACTCTTCTGGGAAGCCTTTCCACTAGATGTTGGAACATTGCTAAGGTTACTTGCTTCCATTCAGACACAAGAGCATTCGTGAGGTCGGGCACTGATGTTTGTCGATTAAACCTGGCTCGCAGTCGGTGTTCCAATTTATCCCAAAGGTGTTTGATGGGGATGAGGTCAGGGCTCTGCACAGGCCAGTCAAGTTATTCCATATTGATCTCGACAAACCATTTCTGTATCAACCTCGCATTGTGAACAGGGGCATTGTCATGCTGAAACAGGAAAGGGCCTTCCCCAAACTGTTGCCACAAAATTGGAAGCACAGAATCGTCTAGAATGTCATTGAATGCTGTAGCATTAAGACTTCCCTTCACTGGAACTAAGGGGCCTAGCCCGAACCATGAAAAACAGCCACAGACCATTATTCCTTCTCCACCAAACTTTACAGTTGGCACTATGCATTGGGGCAGGTAGCGTTCTCCTGGTATCCGCCAAACCCAGATTCGTCCGTCGGACTGCCAGATGTTGAAGCATGACTCATCAATCCAGAGAACGTGTTTCCACTGCACCAGAGTCCAATGGCAGTGAGATTTACACCACTCCAGCCAACGCTTGGCATTGCGCGTGTTAATTTTAGGTTTGTGTGCGGCTGCTCGGCCATGGAAACCCATTTCTTGAAGCTCCCGGCGAACAGTTATTGTGCTGACGTTGCTTCCAGAGGCAGGTTGGAACTCAGTAATGAGTGTTGCAATCGAGGATAGACGTTTTTTTACGCGCTACACGCTTCAGCACTCCCGTGGTCCCGTTCTGTGAGCTTGTGTGGCCTACCACTTCGCGGCTGAACCATTGTTGCTCTTAGATGTTTCCACTTCACAATAACAGCACTTACAGTTGACCGGGGCAGTTCTAGCAGAGCAGAAATTTGACCAACTGACTTGTTGGAAAGGTGGCATCCTATGACGGTGCCACGTTGAAAGTCACTCAGCTCTTCAGTAAAGCCATTCTACTGCCAATGTTTGTCTATGGAGATTGCATGGCTGTGTGCTCGATTTGTCAGCAACGGGTGTGGCTGAACTAGCCGAATCCACTAACTTAGTATAGTCTTGCAATACTTTTCGCCACTGGCTTTTTTAACCACTGTTATTATATGGGGCTTTAATGTATTCTACTTTCGTATATATTTTTTAAACTGTCTAAATAAGCTAGGAATATACATACAGTCCCTTCAGAAAGTATTCATATCCCTGGACTTATTCCACATTTTGTTGTGTTACAGCCTGAATTCAAAATGTATTAAATATATGTTTTCTCTCACCCATCTACAAACAATAGACCATAATGAAAACATGTTTTTAGAAATGTAAGCTAATTTATTGAAAATGAAATATGGAAATATCTCATTTACATAAGTATTCACACACCTGAGTCAATACATATTAGAAGTACCTTTAGCAGTGATTACATCTGTGAGTCTTTCTGGGGAAGTCTCTAAGAGATTTGCACACCTGGATTGTACCATAGTTGCATATTTATTATTTAAATAATTCTTTAAGCTCTGTCAAGTTGATTGTTGATCATTGCTAGACAGCCATTTTCAAATCTTGCCATAGATTTTCAAGCCGATTTATGTCAAAACTGTAACTAGGCCACTCAGGAACATTCAATGTTGTCTTGGTAAGCATATCCAGTGTAGATTTGGCATTGTGTTTTAGGTTATTGTCTTGCTGAAAGGTGAATTTTCTGCCAGTGTCTGTTGGAAAGCAGACTGAACCAGGTTTTCCTCTAGGATTTTGCCTATGCTTAGCTCTATTCTGTTTCCTTTTAGCCCCCCCCCCCCCCCCCCCCCAAAATGAAGATGACAAGCGTACCCCTAACATAAAGCAGCCACCACCATGCTTGAAAATATGAAGAGTGGTACTCAGTGATGTGTTGTGTTAGATTTGCCCCAAACATAACGCTTTGTACTCAGGACATAAATGTAATTGCTTTGCCATATTTTTTGCAGTTTTACTTTAGTGCCTTGTTGCAAACAGGATGCATGTTTTGGAATATTTGTATTCTGTACAGGCTTCCTTCTTTTCACTCTGTCATTTAGGTTAGTATTTTGGAGTAACTACAATGTTGTTGATCCATCCTCAGTTTTCTCCTATCACAGCCATTAAACTCTCTAACTGTTTTAAAGTCACCATTGGCCTCATGGTGAAATCCCTGAGTGGTTTCCTTCCTCTCCGGCAACTGAGTTAGGAAGGCCGCCTGTATCTTTGCAGTGACTGGGTGTATTGAAACACCATCCAAAGTGTAATTAATAACTTCACCATGCTCAAAGGGATATTCAATGTCTGCTTTTAGTTTTTTTTACCCATCTACCAATAGGTGCCCTTCTTTGCGAGGCATTGGAAAACCTCCCTGGTCTTTGTGGCTAAATCTGTGTTTGAAATGCACTGCTCAGCTGAGAGACCTTACAGATATTTGTATGTGTGGGGTACAGAGATGAGGCAGTCATTCAAAAATCATGTTAAACACTATTATTGCACACAGAGCGAGTCCATGAAACGTATGTGACTTGTTAAGCAGATTTTTACTCCTGAACTTAATTAGGCTTGCCATAACAAAGGGATTGAATACTTATTGACCCAAGACATTTAAGTGTTTACTTTTTTTGAAATGTATAAGAATTTGTTAAAAACATTATTCCGGTGGATCACGTGACCCCTGAACGAGATGGCCGCATGAACTAGGAGCTCTGCACAAGTAGTTTCCAATTCCTAATCTTACCTCCACTTCAAGTTTAAACTCATTTAGCTTTAGTCAAAAAGTCATGGCGGCTACAAAAGGCGACACTACAGGTGACATTTTTACCAGGACTCGAGCACTAGCGACGGAAAAAGCCTCCAAGAAGCAGCTAGCTTCAGAAAAAGCTAGCGCCATTAGCCAGGAGCAAGAGGACCCGTTCCCCAACGAATGTCAACCTCGCACTCTGTCGAAGACATCTTTTCTGAGCTGAGATCCCAACGTACAGAACTCAACACTAAACTAGATGCCATTAACGCTCAGCTCAGTGCGATAGGGGGTAAGGTGACAATCCTGGAAAATGCTTTGCCTGACATCAACAACAAGATAACCATAAACGCGGGGCGCCTGGACGAGGCAGAGGGGCGAATCCTATCCACGGAAAACTTATTGACAGACGCCATGGAAACAATAGCATATGCTAAAAAAAAAAATAGAGCAGCTGGAAGAGAAAACAGAGGACCTGGAAAACAGGGGGCGAAGGAATAATTGTGTTCTATTAAATCTGGGCGAAAAAGAAGAGGGAAACATGCCACTGATCCGCTACATGCAAGACAAACTTCCCGAGTGGCTCCACCTGTCCACTGACAGGCCCATAGAACTCGAGAGAGCTCACCGAGCACTGAGGCCCCCACCAGCAGCCAGACAACCACCGCGCCCAATCACCATACGTTTCCTGAGATTCACCGACAAGGAACGAGTCCTACAGGCGGCGAAAACCAACACCATTACAGTGGGAAACGCCAAACTCACCTTACTCCAGGACCTGTCAGCTGGAATACACCGAAAGCGCCGAGAGTTTGACGAGGTGAAGAAATGCTCCATTGACCGAGGCATCTTTAGGGGATTCAAATACCCAAACGAGCTCAGGATTCTTCACCAAGGAGCCCTGCGACACTTCAAAACTCCCGAAGAGGCAAAACGTTTTTTGAAAGACAACCCAGGTCAATGAGAAATGGACCAATGACTAAATGCGATTACTATTATTACTAAAGGAGGTAAGACAACATATAGCCGATATCCAAAGACCCACCCGCCCCGCTAAATGTCATTATAGCCGTCTAATCTATATTTATGTTCCTTTAGCTGAGAGGGATAGGCCCCATATTATAACCTAGGCCTACTATATGTAGGCTGGGCTATTGATTTTATTTTCTCCCATTTTTAATGGGGTCTGGACGGGGGCTACGTTGTCATTTACTCAATGCGGGGCGGAGAGGATGAGGCATTTCTTTGGTGGGGAGGGGGAGACGTTGTGCGTTCCCGGTTTTTTGTTGTTGTTGTTGGAACACAGAATTGTGACTGAGCGGGGAGGTAATAGATCCAACGGGATATGTCGAGTTGTTTGGGAACTCGGCTGGGGTGTTCAGAGATTGTTATTTTATGTAAACCATTTATTTTCCTTTTATGTGAACGCAGCTGTAACTACTATCCACCTTTACCCAGAGATGACTTGCACTAAAGTTCGATTACTGTTCGATGACGATGACTAGTACCTTAAATCTATTGACATGGAACTGCCATGGTCTAGGTCATGCAATAAAACGGAAAAAGATACTATGTGCTCTAAAAAAGGAAAAAGCAGACATCGCGCTATTGCAAGAGACACACCTCTGTGATGCTGAACATGCCAAACTCCGCAGAGCTTGGGTGGGACAGGTGTATTTCTCATCTTTCAAATCCAACAGCAGAGGTACAGCCATACTTATCCATAAGAATGTTCCATTCATAATTGACAAAAACATATCTGATCCGGAGGGGAGATTTATTTTGATAACTGGGTCACTGTATGGGCAACCAATTACTATTTTAAACATATACGCCCCTAACACAGATACTCCTGCTTTTATGTCGAAAATGATAACCCTGTTCAATGAGCATTGTGTTTCCTTTGGAGTGTTGGCCGGAGATTTTAATTGTACCCTGAACCCAACCCTAGACAAATCATCTCAAGTCCCCACCACAAATCCTAGAACTGCAAAGATGCTGAACTCTCTTACTAAAGAGATGGGACTGATAGATATCTGGAGAGAGACTAATAGCTCATCTATGGACTATACATACTACTCTAATGTCCATAACACCTACTCCCGTATAGATTACATTTTTATCCCAAAGAGTTTCATAAATTCAGCCACGTGTACAATCGGACCCATAGCGCTTTCGGATCACGCCTTTGTCCACCTCCGCTTTGACCTCTGCAAAAACATCCCGAGGTCAAAGAGCTGGAAATTCAACCCCTCCATGCTATCAAACGAAGCATTCCATACATTGGTAACTACATGGATAGACAACTACACACAAGACAACAAAGATTCTCCTGTTTCTCCGGCCACAATGTGGGACGCTGCTAAAGCCACACTAAGAGGTCATCTAATTGCATATGCTTCCTCTAAGAAAAAAGCAATGGAAGCACACAGGCTAGATCTGGAGAGGGAGCTGGAACGCTGTGAAAAAGTACATAAACAATCCCCAGACAGCACCTCCTGGAGTCAACTTAAATCAGCCAAAGCCAAACTGAATTTGGACTATACTTGGGAGATTAAAAAAAAGGTTTTCTTTACTAAACAGAAATACCATGAGTATAGCAATAGGCCTAGTAGATTGCTTGCTTACCAATTAAAAAAAGAGCAGTCAGAGCGTACAATTATGGCTATCCGAACAGCAGAGGACGAGGTCACATATGACCCAAAAAAGATAAATTTAACTTTTCATGATTTTTACTGCAAACTATATACCTCTGAGAGAAAACACACGGAGGCAGAACTCCACTCCTTCCTAGAGGGAATCTCGCTACCTAAACTATCAGAGACCGACCAAGAAGATCTCAACTCCCCCTTCACTCCTGAGGAGATCCTGGAGGCAATTACCTCCATGCCACCTAACAAGTCCCCAGGCCCAGATGGATTCCCCAGAGAGTTCTACAAAGCTTTTTGGCCCCAGCTTAGCCCTATTTTCATGCCAATGCTGGAGGATTTTTGCAAAAATGGAGTTCTCCCAGACTCAATGCACACAGCTCGCATTACAGTGTTGCTCAAAAAAGACAAGGACCCCCTATCCTGCTCCTCCTTCCGTCCCATAAGCTTGTTGGATTTCGACTACAAAATAATTACCAAATTGCTCGCCAAAAGACTAAACACTCTTCTTCCCAAAATAATAAAAGCGGACCAAACTGGATTTATTAGATACAGATACTCTTCTGATAACATTCGCCGTCTTTTTGATATTATTGATCAAGTAAACGCACAGAAGACCCCTGTCCTGCTGGCTTCACTGGATGCTGAGAAGGCGTTCGACAGGATGGAGTGCTTCTGTTCTCAGTCTTAGAAAAGTTCAATATGGGCCCAAACTTTATTAAATGGATCAAATCACTATACTCTCATCCAAATGCCATGGTGACTACTAATGGACTGAACTCTGACAGATTCCCTTTAGGACGGGGCACAAGACAAGGGTGCTCGCTGTCCCCCCTGCTCTACTTGTTGGGGGCGGAGCCTCTGGCAGAGTTGATAAGGAGCAATCCAAGTATTATAGGTGTTCCTGCAGGCGGCCTGCAGCACAAGATTTCGCTTTACGCGGATGATGTCTTGCTCTACATATCCAACCCTGAGAAATCCCTTCCTCCCATTTTAGACACAATTGCTCAGTATGGCACGTTTTCAGGTTATAAGATTAATTTTAACAAATCCACTGTCTGCCCTCTCAATATTACACTCACCAGTTCTATGAAGACACTATGCCCATTCCAATGGAAGACACAGGGGTTTCAATACCTTGGGATATTCATAACACCAGATCTGAATAGGCTTTTCAAGGAGAATTATCTTCCACTCCTGGATCGAATCAAGAACAACCTCCAAACCTGGATCTCCCTCCCAATTAGCTTAGTAGGAAGAATTAATGTAATCCGTATGAACATCCTCCCTAGACTGAACTATTTATTTCAGATGCTCCCATGCTATCTCCCAGCTTCCTTTTTCAAAACAATTAACCAAAGCATCACCAAATTTATATGGGGCAATAAAAAACCTAGGATCAAGCTCTCCACTCTATCGAAACCTGAATCTAAGGGTGGTCTTGCCCTTCCCTCCCTTCAATTGTACTACTGGTCTGCCCAAATCCGCAACATGCTAACATGGATCACAAACAGACAAGAGTCAACGTGGATCCAGATAGAAGCCCAATCCTGTGGTTCATTGCCACTAAGCTCAACTATATTCATTAATAACTTTAGTGAAGTGGGCAACATAGCCAAAACATTTGTGATTTACAGCACCCTACTAGCGTGGAGGGACTGTAAAGAAATACCTGGGCATCTCCTCCCAAATATGTTCTCACTCGCCTATAGTAGGCAACCCAGACTTGCCAAAAGCCCTAAGGGATGCCAACTTTAATCTTTGGCATACTCTAGGAATCAGGACCTTTTCAAACCTATTTCATCAGAAGACCACTACACTGAAATCCTTTCAAGAGCTCTGCAGTGAATTCAATGTGCCAAGATCCCATTTTTTTTTTTAAATATCTTCAAATTAGACATGTCATCTCCTCATTTACTTCCAAGAGGAGGTTTAGAACTCAGTTGAATGAAGTTGAAACCCTTCTTGTCACAGCACAATCCATTAAAGGCAAAATATCCTATATCTATAGACTCCTTTCTGAGAAAGGAGGCTCCTCCTTTACTCCTTTGAAAATAATCTGGGAAAAGGACCTTGGTCTGACTATCAGTGATGAGTTATGGGCGGAGGTTTGCGACAGGGTATACTGCTCCTCTACTAATGTAAAAATGAAATAATCTAATTACAAATTTTTGTACAAATTTTATTACACTCCCTTGAGACTCCATAAAATGAAAACAGACATTTCTCCTAACTGTAAAAGATGTACCTCTGAAAGTGGAACCTATATGCATGTATTTTGGAGCTGTAGAGAGATTGCCAGATTTTGGCAATCTATACATACTGCTGCACAGAAAATACTAGATGTATAGTTTGATATGACCCCGTGTCTCTATCTTCTTAATGCCCAGCAGGACTTTGTTCTTGATCCTGACAGAGAAAATTTGCTCATGACCATTACATACTTTGCTAAGAAATGTATTCTTCTATTGTGGGCCTCTAGTACCTCTCCTACATTTAAAATGTGGATTGACCAGATTGTTGACTTTCTCCCTCTTGAAAAGCTCACTTATGACCTCCACAAGAGACAGCCCAAGTTTGATAGACTCTGGTCTCCACTACTCAACTATATCTCAAATTGGACAGAGTGAATGGGGGGGATCGGGGAGGTAAGCAGATGCGTGTTGTGTAAGGTGCTGTAAAATCTAAAAACTAATCATTGGCTCGTCATCTCAGCTAAGGCTGGAAATAGCTAATAAGAACCTTGATAGTGCTGCTGCAAGTTCTATATTTTAAATTTTGTTATAATCATTATTTGTGTGTATGTGTGTATGTATGTATGTATGTATGTATGTATGTATGTATGTATATATATGTATATGTGTATGTATGTATGTATATATATGTATATGTGTATGTATGTATGTATATGTATGTATATATATATATATATATATATATAAAACAATTTTTTATTATTTTTATTTTTTAATTTTTTAAGTCTGTCACATCTGTGAATGTGGAATGTGTTTGGTTGGTTGATTGAAAACTTAATAAAACTTTAAATTGAAAAAAAAAAACATTATTCCACTTGAACATTATGGGATATTGTGTGAAGGCCAGGCTGTAACACAACAAAATGTGGAAAAAGTCAAGGGGTGTCAATACTTTCTGAAGGCACTGTAACTGGAAGTACAACCAAGTTGTTTGTATAACAGAAAGTACATGTGTCTTTAGTCACCTGATCAGCAGTGATAAGAGGCTCCTCACTCAGGCAATTGGCATTGTCGTTCTTCTCGTTCATCTCCTCCTCCTCTTTTTCATGAATCTGGAGAATGCGAGAGAGAACGAATGAAACCATGGAAACCCCTTCAGCCACATTAGTGGAATCTTAACTTCTTAGTATTAGAAATAGAAACCATGGAAACAAGGTTTACCCCCACTGGTGTTAGCGTTAGCATCTTAGCATTCGTAAAATAAGATTACAGAAAAGCCATTCACCCATACTGAATTTAGCTTTAGCATATTAGCATTTGGGGAGCTAATGAACATTCCCCAAATTTGAACCCATCATTCCCTTCTCTGCTCTTCATCTGAAAATAACATTTCTGCCCCTCGAGTTTGGAAGCCATCTTGAAAGTGTTTGGGTTGTCCTTAGTCACATTCAAATTGCCATAATTCTATCTATTGACTGTTTGTTTTCTACTTCACTCTAAAAAAATATTGCTTTTGATGCTCATTGTTCTTATGCCGTTGGCCTCAACCAAGTTAATCCCTGCAAGGATATCAATCAGCAATAAACTAAACCGGGGACATAGAAGACTAAATACTGATGGACTGCTTTTTCACTGTCTGTAGAGTCTCTTATAGCTTCTGCTGGAGACTGTGTGTCTGCGTATTGGCCCTGACCCAGCCCTGAGCCTTGGCCCTGACTCTTTGAGTGCCTGCAGTTGCATGTGAGAGCAGATTAGGGGAGGAGAGGGCGAGAGGGTGTAGGAGGAGGAGGGTGGTTGACTGATACTGAGTAGCAGGCAGTCAAGGCAGCTCAGCCTTGATTTTTGGTGTCAGGTCAGGTGACGTCAGCGCCACAACCTCAAGGCATGAATGACATCCAGTCAGCCAGCCAGTCAGCCAGCCAGTCAGCCAGCCAGCCAGCCAGCCAGCCAGCACACTCTAGCTAGCATTCTTTCTAAGACGTTGCTCAGTTACAGCACGTCCTCACACATTGCCTCCCTACAGAACACACTAGTCAGTCACACATGAAAGAGGTGAGGTTTTGAGCAGAAAAGCCCATTCCTTGCTCTAGAATCCAATTGTTCTGAAATCCATTCAAATAAAGAAAAATGCAATTCCAAGATAGCCTTTCAAACTCGTCTCAAAATGTTTCAGGTCTTTCCAGGTGAGAAGGGAGAGAAAGACGATTCTTCAAAACGACCTTAAATTATAATGAAGTATATTAGAAAGTGTTACCTCCTGGTCGGAGAGGTTGCCGTTGAATCCCTCTGAGTTGGGGTCGTCCCAGCTGGAGACAGAGGAAGGGACGTAGTTATCCGTCAGCGCATCCCACACACTGAAACATGGACAACACAAACACACATTCAGTCACTGCAACACAACAGAAGTACACAGTACAAATGCAACCAAAAAAAAAAAAACTGATGCAAACACACAACCACCAACATTGTAACAGGTCATCTCATACACTGCAACACAAGACAAACACACAGCCACCAACATTGTAACAGTTCATCTCATACACTGCAACACAAGACAAACACACAGCCACCGACGCTGGAATGATCAGGACATTCACAACAAAGCACAATACACTATCAGTCCTCGAAGCTGCAACTATTTGGAAATGGGCTTTTTGTTTGGCACAGAAGCCTAATCCCAAATCCAGTGCCGGTTTGTGATTTAAAGAATTGAGGAGGAGGATGGATTACATAAGAGGACCATCTTTCTCTTCCTCTCTAGATGACCTTCCTCTACCCAAATCATATTTGATAGAAATTATCAATTGTATGTCTGCAGCCATTTCCTTCTATTAGTGTTCCGTTGACCATTTGCAGACAGTGAATTCAGAGGAGATGTTCACATGACATAATTGTGCTTTGTTCCCAATTCTGTCCCTCAACTTGCCAACATAATACATAACATCAAAATGCACATCATAATCCTCCGTATTGCACTCCAGGCTGCAATGCACACTGTCAACTAACAATTAAAGAAAAGCCCACAGTTTACACATTTTTTAAAGGTGTCCAATGTGAAGAAGTATAGATAAAAACAGCCCCTTACAGCATTGTGCAGGTCCTCCTCGAACTATAAGCACCTCAGTCCAATCAAGGCTGCAGCCTTGTGAAAATGACCAGAGTAGAACTCTCCCTTTGTTTCCGCTTTCTTTGTTTTACACCCAGCTTGGCATGGGCACCCACACCCTACCCTCCTCTTAGTGGCACAGCCCAGCCATGCACCAAACAGGAAACAAGCAGCCATTCATAGGGACTCATGACCTCACAGGTCATGCCTGTTGTGTTGTCCACAACACACACACATACACACCTCTCCATCTGCAAAACAGGAACTAACTGGTACAGCACCGTCCCATATTATTGCAAACCTTTAGTTAATCTGGAACTTAGATTTAACCAACCATTCCACCAACTGTGTCGCATAACATAAAGGATCTATCAAGCATACAACAGATAAATGTGTCTATGTTCCTTGCGTCACTACATGGATAGTGATGGGGTAACCAATTTCATGACATTCAAATCAGAAAGATCATATGATGCGGTTTCTAACTCTGTGGTGTACTGTAGAATAGATAGGCAAAACGTAATTTAGGCACGCCCACATGCTAACAATAGCATCCCCAACATACATCTTTGTATGCCATTGTAATATTATATCATAATGAATTCTGAATATGAATCAATAGGCATACCCAAGGTCACACACAACAAAGTTATTCTTAGCAAGAGGGTTTATTTCCACCCAATGTGAGAATGTCTGCGTTTTCTCTTCAGAGGCTGTTGGCGAATGGGAGTTCTGGTTGCCTGCTGGTAGAGGCAGTAGACAGACCAACAGAGGAACAAGAGAGTACAAAAATACATTGAATAATTCAAGGCCTATCCTGACTGTGGACTGCTGGGGTGTGTTGTTGTGGTTTTTGCTGGTGGGCGATTTGGTCGCTGTGAGGTAGGCTGAGTAACAGCTTCACCGTTGGTCATCATAGGATCTGAGAGTTGGGTCATGAGATATGCAGTGGTATCGTTTGAACAATGTTAAATAATGACATACAGTGAGCCCTGAAGGTATTGGTGACACACTTTTGGATTTTCATCCATATTGGATGAACCGTTTAGAAATTACAGCACTGTTTGTACATAGTCTTCCCATTTTAGGAGACCAAAAGTATTGGGACAAATTCACTTATATGTGTATTAAAGTAGTCAAAAGTATTTGGTTCCATATTCTTAGCACGCAATGTCTGCATCACGTATGTGACTCTATTAAACTTGATAATAAATAATTCTGTGTCCCATACAAATTAATGGTAAATAATGTATTGTGTCATTTGGAGTCAGTTTTATTGTAAATAAGAATAACATATGTTCCTAAACACTTCTACATTAATGTGAATGCTACCATGATTATGGATAGTCCTGAATGAATTGTGAATAATGATGAGTGAGAAAGTTAGACACTCAAATATCATACCCCCACAAAAAAATGCTAACCTCCTCTATTACTGTAATGGTGAGAGATTTGTGCGTCTAACTTTCTCACTCATCATTATTCACGATTCATTCAGGACTATCCATAATCATGGTAGCATTCACATTAATGTAGAAGTGTTTAGAAACATATTTTATTCTTATTTACAATCAAAATTATTCCAAATGACACAATATATTATTTACCACTAATTTCTAGTGGCACAAAATTCTGAAATCTGAAACACAACCAAAACAAACAGCAAATGCATCCAACAAGTTTGTAGAGTGACAAGCTTGATGTAATAATTGTGTGCTAGGAATATGGGAACAAATACTAATCTTTTGACTACTTTAATCTTTTGACTACTTTAATACACATAAGTGAATTTGTACCATTACGTTTGGTCCTGTAAAATTGGGGGACTATGTACAAAATGTGCTGTAATTTCTAAATGGTTCACCCGATATGTATGAAAATACCCTCAAATTAAGTCTGCACTCTAACCGCATAGTCATTGTATCATTTCAAATCCAAAAGTGTACCAGAACCAAAACAACAAAAAATGTGTCACTGTCCCAATACTTTCTGAGCTCACTGTAGTACTGGTATATCAGCCAATGCTCTGTTTAACTGATAGCTGTGATGCCTTGTGGGATTATTTCTGAACTGCTATGAATGCATAGGTGTAGTGTTCATAGCTGCTCGTTTCACACCAAACCAATAATTTACATGCTCTGATTGCAGTAAATGGTGTGCCTTACGAATGGGACTGTATAGCCACAAAAGTATGCAATTTGAAGACAGAAGAGGAAGACATCATCAGACATGATGTACTACCTAAACAAGCAAGCATTGACCAATGCTTTGCTCAGAAGATTGCTACAATGGATGTGCCATGTTATCAAAAATAATACAGGGGTGCATTGTACAACCCAAAAGGCAAGCAGCTGAAGCAAAAAAAAATCGCTCCCCCGTGATACACCATTTGTATCTTTAGCTCATATCTCAAAACAACATATTATATTTGCTGAAGTCAGACTTAAGCTTCAAAAACACAAAGGTGGTGGCCGACACTCACTCCTCATCCTGCAGCCGCTCCTCGTCCTCCTCAGTGTGGGACTGGTTGCGCACAGGGGCCAGGCCCTCCGTCTTGGTGTTGTAGTTGTGGAAACAGACATTCAGCTTCTCGTCAAACTCATTGACCAGGTCCTCCATGGACTTGAAGCTCATCATCTCTGAGAAGTTCTCCAGTTCGGAGAAGTCCTCGCGGGTGATGGGAGCCAGGGGGGCCATTGGGGCCAGGGGGATGGTGCTGTAGGGGGGTCGGCTGAGGGGCACAGCCCGATCCATGTCCTCTACCCGGCAGGGCCGGAGGTCTTCGAACTCCTCATCCAGGCACACAAGGGGAGCCTCCATGGTGGGTGTCTCCAGTCACAAGTCAACGAGAAAGGAGCCCTAGGAGAGTGAAGGAAGGGAAATTAGAAAACATGGACTTTACAGGGGGCTGCTTTTTTCAATTCACGTCATTAGATCAGGGTTTTGTCATCCATCCCAAAGAGGTGCACATTAAACACTGTCAGTACCAGTGACCCAGAAAAGACAACGCATGTCTGGGTCCCAGCCCAGGCACCAGTATTTCAGGTCTCAGGAAGGCAGCAGTGATGCTAATTCGGGTATCTGCTACATCAGCACTCGCACATGTGATTTTAAAAAACAAAGGCTTGGTGATTAGTTGAATCAGGTGCTGGGCTAGAGTAAAAATACTTGATTACATGCTAAATTCACACATAATATATTTTTATGAGATCTCAGGTATCTTGAGTAATTTCAATTGGACATTTATGTGGCAGCAACTCTATAATGGCAAAGTCCCTCCCCAAAAAAGAGGAAAGAACCAGTCCCACAGGAAGAGAAAATGGTAGTTGAGATTCCTGGTTAACTGTAGTTAACTAAGTAATACTGGTGTAATTTAATTGATGAGGAAAGGGATTCAGGGACAGACAGTCATTATAGAGACAATACCGTGGCTACCCATTATGTTTTCTAACTTGTCTTAAGAGTGACACTCAACAAAATAAATAGCTTAGCAAGTCCTACATTTTGATAATGTGCTAATTATAGATTTATCACTGTGGCAAATTCTGTGTCACAACAAAATGGTACTAAGCACCATCAAACTTGGAGAACATTGTTCAAGTCGGACACTTACCAAATTTAGCACAAATCCTAAACACTTAAATCTATATGAGGTCATATACTGTAGCCAGTGGTGGGAAAAGTACCCAATTGTCATACTTGAGTAAAAGTAAAGATACCATAATAGAAAATGACTCAAGTAAATTGAAAGTCACCCAGTAAAATACTACTAAAGTAAAAGTCTAAAAGTATTTGGTTTAAAATGTACTTAACTATCAAAAGTAAATTTAATCGCTAAAATATACTTAAGTACCAAAAGTAAAAGTACAAGTTTAAATCATTTAAAATTCCTTATATTAAGCAAACCGGATGGAACGATTTTCTTGTTTTTTAAATGTACGGAGAGCCAGGGGCACACTCCAACACTTAGACATCATTTACAAATGAAGCATTTGTGTTTAGTGAGTCCGCCAGATCAGAGGCAGTAGGGATGACCAGGGATGTACTCTTGATATGTGTGTGAATTAGACCATTTTCCTGTCCTGCTAAGCATACATCCTGAGGCTGCATTTATTGTAGCTAAGGGATTATAACAAAGCTAACCTGAGAACAAGACTTCCTAAATTCTATCAGCATATCGAATGCGCGACACGAGCTGGTTGCATTCTGGATCATTGCTACTCTAACTTCCGTGATGCATAGTAAGCCCTCCCCCGCCCTGCCTTCGGCAAATCTGACCATGACTCCATTTTGTTGCTCCCAACCTATAGACAGAAACTAAAACAGGAAACACCCGTGCTCAGGTCTATCCAACGCTGGTCTGACCAATCGGATTCCACGCTTCAAGATTGCTTCGATCACGTGGACTGGGATATGTTCCGGATAGACTCAGACAATAATATTGATGTATACGCTGACTCGGTGAGCGAGTCTATTAGCAAGTGCATCGGAGATGTCGTACCCACTGTGACTATTAAAACCTTTCAACCAGAAACCGTGGATTGACGGCAGCATTCGCACAAAACTGAAAGCGCGGACCACTGCTTTTAATCAGGGCAAGGCCACTGGAAACATAACCGAAAAAAAACAGTGCAGCTATTCCTTCCACAAGGCAATCAAACAAGCAAAGCGTCAGTATAGAGACAAAGTAGAGTCACAATTCAACGGCTCAAACACGAGACCTATGTCTACAGTAAATAACGGATTACAAAAAGAAAAGCAGCCCCGTCGAGGACATCAACGTCTTTCTCCCAGACATTTTAAACAACTTCTTTGCTCGCTTTAAGGACAATACAGTGCCACTGACACGGCCCGCTACCAAAGCCTGTGGGCTCTCCTTCTCCGTAGCCAACGTGAGTAAAACATTTAAACGTGTGAACCCTCGCAAGGCTGCCGGCCCAGACGGCATCCCTAGCCGCATCTTCAGAGCATGCACAGACCAGCTATATTCAAGCAATCCCTATGCTTGAGAGACTAGTCAAGGATCATATCACCTCCACCCTACCTGATACCCTAGACCCACTTCAATTTGCTTACCGCCCCAATAGCCATCACACTGCACACTGCCCTATCCCATCTGGACAAGAGGAATACCTATGTAAGAATGCTGTTCATTGACGACAGCTCAGCATTTAACACCATAGTATCCTCCAAACCCTGGGTCTCGACCCCGCCCTGTGCAACTGGGTCCTGGACTTTCTGACGGGCCGCCCCCAGGTGGTGAAGGTAGGAAACAACATATCCACCCCGCTGATCCTCAACACTGGGGCCCCACAAGGGTGCGTTCTGAGCCCTCTCCTGTAAGTCCCTGTTCACCCATGACTGCGTGGCCATGCACACTTCTAACTCAATCATCAAGTTTGCAGACGACACTACAGTGATAGGCTTGATTACCAACAACAACAAGAGGGCCTACATGGAGGAGGTGAGGGCCCTTGGAGTGTGGTGTCAGGAAAATAACCTCTCACTCAACGCCAACAAAACAAAGGAGATGATCGTGGACTTCAGGAAACAGCAGAGGGAGCACCCCCCTATCCACATCGACGGGACAGTAGTGGAGAAGGTGGTAAGTTGTAAGTTCCTCAGCATACACATCACGGACAAACTGAAATGGTCCACCCACACAGACAGCGTGGTGAAGAAGGCGCAACAGCGCCTCTTCAACCTCAGGAGGCTAAAGAAATTTGGCTTGTCACCTAAAACACTCACAAACTTTTACAGATGCACAATCGAGAGCATCCAGTCAGGCTGTATCACCGCCTGGTATGGCAACTGCACCGTCCTCAACCGCAAGACTCTCCAGAGGGTAGTGCGGTCTGCACAACGCATCCCCGGGGGCAAACTACCTGCCCTCCAGGACACCTACAGCACCCGATGTCACAGGAAGGCCAAAAAGATAATCAAGGACAACAACCAACCAAGCCACTGCCTGTTCACCCCGCTATCATCCAGAAGGCGAGGTCAGTACAGGTGCATCAAAGCTGGGACCGAGAGACTGAAAAACAGCTTCTATCTCAAGACCATCAGACTGTTAAACAGCCATCACTAACATAGAGAGGCTGCTGCCAACATACAGACTCACATCTCTGGCCACTTTAATAAATTGACTTAATAAAGGTATCACTAGTCACTTTAAATAACGGCACGTTAATAATGTTTACATATCCTACATTACTCATCTCATATGTATATACTGTATTCTATACCATCTACTGCATCTTGCCTATCCTGCACGGTCATCGCTCATCCATATATTTATATGTACATATTGTTATTCATCTCTTTACATTTGTGTGTATAAGGTAGTTGTTG
Organism: Salvelinus namaycush; assembly: GCF_016432855.1. Lineage (NCBI taxonomy): Eukaryota > Metazoa > Chordata > Actinopteri > Salmoniformes > Salmonidae > Salvelinus > Salvelinus namaycush. The sequence goes on along the minus strand of NC_052309.1, from coordinate 39,128,361 downwards.
TGAATTTGTTAGATTGCTTGTTAGATATTACTACATTTTCGGAACTAGAAGCACAAGCATTTCGCTACACTCGCATTAACATCTGCTAACCATGTGTATGTGACCAATACAATACGATTTGATTCAAAATGTAACCAGTACTTTTGGGAGTCAGGGGAAATTATTTTCATTAGGAATGTGGTGACTAAAAGTAAAAGTTGTCAAAAATATAAGTAGTAAAGTAAAGTACAGACACCCCAAAAAACTACTTAAGTAGTAGTTTAAAGTATTTTTACTTAACTTCTCTGGGATATAGGGGGTGCTGTTTCGACTTAGGGAAAATTGGTCTCCAAATTAAACTGCCTAGTACTCAATTCTTGCTCGTACAATATGCATATTATTGTTATTATTGGATAGAAAACACTCTCTAGTTTCTATAACCGTTGGAATTATGTCTCTGAGTGAAACAGAACTCATTCTACAGCACTTTTCCTGCCAGGGAGTGAGATTTCAGAAATCTTGGCCCCTGCTCCCAGGTCAGTTCATAAGTCCCTGTGAATGCTATGATGCTACAAACACTGCCTACGCCTTCCTCTAGATGTCAGTAAGCGGGGAGATTTTGAATGGAGTGGATTGCGCAATCCGGGCTCTATAAATAGACCCTGGAGCAGAAAGAACGTCCTTTTCAACAGTGCGCTCGACGCAGAGTGGTCGTCGGACTGGCCTCCTTCCAAGCTTTGGTTTAGCCACTTATATATCGCCGGTCATATTTTTATTCGTTATAGGTGTTAAAGACATCATAAGGTAGTTAATTTAAACCGTTTTATAGCAATTTATATCCGTTTAGTGCGATTTTGAGGCATTTCTTTGTGACGTACTTTGAAGAGCCGGGCACGTTTCGGGGTCCCGGTCGAACGTTAGTGGGCATTTCGACGGACAAGAGGACATCTTTCGACCAAAAGAAGATTAGACCCAAGAAAGGATACATTGCCCAAGATTCTGATGGAAGATCACCTCATAGTAAGAAATATTTAAGATGATAAATCGTTGTTCTGTCGAAAAATTTTAAACGCATATTCCGCCATTTGTTTTGGTATAGCTTCGCTTGGCGAACCCTGTATTGCACAGTAAGGATAATTTTAGAAATGTAATTCAGCGATTGCATTAAGAACTAATTTGTCTTTCGATAGCTGTCCAACTTATATTTTTTTAGTCAAGTTTATGAATAGTTATTCATGAGACAAGATCACTGTTAAAGATGGCGCCCGACATTTTCAGGCTAGTTTTGCTAGTATTGTCATTGTATAACCACGTTTTTTTGTGGCTAAATATGCACATTTTCGAACAAACTCTATATGTATGTTGTAATATGATGTTACAGGAGTGTCATCGGAAGAATTCTGAGAAGGTTAGTGAAAAAATTAATATATTTTGGCGATGATTACGTTATCGCTCTCTTTGGCTTGAATCAATGCTCGGGTAACGTTTGCACATGTGGTATGCTAATATAACGATTTATTGTGTTTTCGCTGTAAAACACTTAGAACATCTGAAATATTGTCTGAATTCACAAGATCTGTGTCTTTCCATTGCTGTGAGCTGTGTATTTTTAAGAAATGTTTTATGATTAGTAATTAGGTAATACACGTTGCTCTCTGTATTTATTCTAGTCGAGTTGTGATGGTGGGTGCAATTGTAAACTATGATTTCTACCTGAAATATGCACATTTTTCTAACAAAACCTATCCTATACAATAAATATGTTATCAGACTGTCATCTGATGAGGTTTTTTCTTGGTTAGTGGCTATCAATATCTTTATTTGGCCGAATTGGTGATAGCTACTGGTGGAGAGAAAAAATGGTGGACAAAGAAAAATGGTGTCTTTTGCTAACGTGGTTAGCTAATAGATTTACATATTTTGTCTTCCCTGTAAAACATTTTAAAAATCTGAAATGGTGGCTTTATTCACAAGATCTGTATCTTTCATTTGGTGTCTTGGACTTGTGATTTAATGATATTTACATATTTAGATGCTACTATTTAATTGTGACGCGATGCTAATCAGTGAGGGGGGGGGGGTTGGGGGTGCTTGTCAGTTGGGACGCTAGCGTCCCAACTATCCCAGAGAAGTTAAGTAGTTTACACCACTGACTGTTGCTATAATAAATCAGTCATCCCCAATGGTGAATTACTCTGTATGTAATTATTGTTCTTAATAACTATCCTGGAAAGTACAGAGTGATGTATGAAATTACTAAGAACTATTGATTGTTGTAGATCATGGATTCTTGTAGATAATAGATAATGAAGCAAGAACTGTTGGATAAAAGTTGTGTTTGAGTCCAAGTTCTGACGCAGTGCAATTACAAGAGTGAGGGCTAAATGTACTCAAGCTTTTCCTGGATCTTCGCCTGTATCCAGGGAGTGGAGTGGAGAGGAACCAATTTAAAACAAGCTTGTGTAAGCGTCTTCCTCTCTCTCTCCATCACATTACTCAGCAAAGTGCCGCTTCATCAAAAGCCAGATATTATTCCTCTCCTCTCTCTCCGTTTGTCTCTTATTTCCGTCATACCCACCCTTATTTTCTGCAGAGAAGACTCTGGGTTTGTATTGATATAGCATCCCAGAGTATGAGTGCTGATATAGGATCAGTTTGGCCTTTTAAATCATAATGAATGAGATTATATGGACAGAGGGGATCTGATCCTCAGCACTCCTCCTCTGAGATGCTTTGTAAAAATGGGCGCTGATCATGTCTAATTGACATGAAATGCACAGTCCAGGAAATGACTACAAGTCCCACAATCCCTTCCAACAGAGACGACGATGAATCATCCCGTCTCCATTATGTGACTGACAACTGGCATTTGAAAACACACAATGCATGTATGGAAATGTGACATGCGCTCTGGCACATTGCATGTGTATTATTGGTAAAACATTGTCCATTGTTCCTTCAAATTAATTATTAGGCAACTAAAGTTAAGTGTCAATGTCATCTTAGTCATGTTGTTAGAGATATTTGCAGCTTTTTATGGCTACAAAAGAAGCTTTTAGCTTTTGTTTGTTCCTAGACCATATGCTAATGGACATCTTGCAGGTGGATACAAAGAAAATACTAATAACAGGAGAACATCCTTTTGTTCTGGTAGACGAGTGAAATCATGATAGCAGGCTGAGAGTGACAATATGGATGTGTGTGTGTGTTTGTGTATGTGAATGTACTGTATGTGCATGAGTGTATGCACTCATGTGTGTGACGTTTGACCTTCACCTTAACCAATGGACCCAGGTGTATGGCTGTGTTACCCTCCCACTGTTTCGCTCCCTGCCAGAGGCCAAAAACACCCACAAACCACCAGTACCAAAAACAACCAATCATAGAACCTCATCAGAGGTCATTTAAAGATACACTATGCAGAAATTGCTCCGCCATTTCCTGGTTGCAAAAAATAATAATAGTTTGCCTAATTTCAGTTTATGTAACAAAACAAGCAAGTATAGTGTAGAGAATCATTGTACAATCCAGACCGCTGTGAAATATTTTTTCCAGAACCAAAAATATTGTATTTTTAGCTATTTGAAGCTGGTGTACAAAACCGAAAGTAAAAGACGCAAAAACGAAACTTAAGAACGGGAAGCATAGAAATAGCGCACATAGAATGGATCTACCACTTCTTAGACTTGCTTTCAAAGATAATGACAGATTTACAACTCACATTTCTATATGAATTGGAAATGGTCGCCCAAAAAGTTACAAAGAGAAACAAATGGCTGTCCCCATATTAAACTGGCAAAAAATAACTGCTAACACACTGACTGGACAACAAATCAATATTTGTTGCTATGCCAAATCTATTGCCATAATTTAATAAAATAAATCAAGCCCATTTTTTATATTGTAGATTTTGCAAAACATATTTGGGTGATTTCAATTCAATTGAAACAGTGATGTGTGGATCATATGGTTGCATTTATCTCTGAACAATACAAACACATGTCCTTTGCTATTCATATTCATTTGGCTGTGTGGCTGCCTACCGAAGCCTCTCCTGGGGTGAACATGAATATGTTTACATATTTTACTTCCATTGGCGTCATGAGAACATGCTTGTCAGTCCCATTATGGAAGAAGATGGTTTTGGCTAAGATGCAGTATAACAAAATTGAAAGCTACTTTATTCCAACATTCATACCGGCATATAATTTACACAGCATCTTTTGCATTGATATAACAAAAATTAATGCTCGTTCGGTAGGCATGCTGCTATAATAAAAATGGACACCAAGCACTGACTGTATATGTCATCAGTGCTTCTTAGGGTGAAAAACAGGAGGGGGAGGGAGAGAAGGAGAGGATGAGAGGACGAAGAGATGAGAGGACGAAGAGATGGAAGACAAGACCATGGTTACATATGAGGGAAGGAGATGGAGGGGGGAGGTGGAGGTAGAGAAGGATAGATAGAACGATAGATTACCTGCAGTAACTGTGCCTCCTGTAATATGGCTTAGAAACAGAGAGACAGTCCCTCCTAGGCGAGGCAGATCTGCAATACGCCACCTTCCTCTGCAAATCCCAACACTGGCCAACCAACAGCAATCACAGTCATTCCAGAGACTGGAGAGAAAAGAAACAGAGAGAAAGAAAAAAAGACAATGGCCGGTGCTGTTCTGTCTGTCCGTTTTCTTCCAGTAGCCCACAGCCCCCTTGCTTATCTCACTCCGCTGGCAGCAGCACGTTGTTTTCCAAACAATACGCAACCTCAGCCTCAACCTTACTTGAGAGAGAGAGCCTGTGCATCGCTCGCTCGCTCTCTACAGCCTGCCTGCGGAATCATCATCCCCCTCTCTCCTCCTCCTTCTTCTCCCCCTCTCCCTTTGTCCACGCCTCCCTCCTCCCCCTCCCTTCCTCCCTCCTCCAAGGCTCAAATCCCTCAATATTAACGAGGAGAAGGGAGAGGCAGCTGCACCCTGTGTGTACTGGAGAGACCATGCAGACTGTCTGCCATGGCTACATTATTATATTTTCCCGGAACCTGCTACTTATCATTCTATGGGTAGAATTGCAGGGAAGCTAGCTTAATTCAACTGAGCCAGCTAGCACCATGCCTGTGAATATGCTAGGCTGATTAGCATTTTGACAGGGACAGAGTGCTGCTGGTGCGGAAACAAAGCTGAAAGGAGGGACCCAGAGACTAGGGGTAGTGGTTAGTTTAGTTTGCTTGCTAGCTTGGGAAGGAAGAAGGTTGTAATTGTTGGTCCCACCTCAATGAGAGCGGTAAGTAGAGGGAGTGTGGTGACAATATGTGATGACGTCAAAGAAACCTGCCCTTTTATTTTTTACTGTACCTGTATTTATTGGTGGTCCTGTGAGTGTGTGAGTGAGAGTGAGAGAGACCGAAAGGCAGTGAAAGATTGAGAGAATGCCAAACAGGCAGCAGTCCACCATGCCAGAAGACAACGATGGTTGTTGTAGAGGCACTTCTGTCAACTTGGTTTTTGTCACCATGTGAGTTACAGATGGCTTTACACACACTACGTCACACACACACACCAACAGATCCCCACCACCCCGCACACACACTTCCACAATATAAACCCACTCAGCTCCTTGTCAATCCCTGGCCTGTTCCCTGTCCCTAATCCCTGACTGGATTTAATCTGATTCTGTGGTGGAGATGAAATCCCTTTGAAAGCCTCATAGCCGGCATAGGAATTGAAACCCATTTGCTCATGTTACGGTTTTACACACTATTTTAACACTGTGGTGCACAGTTTGATGCAGACACATATGGCCATGCCATGATCTCTCCCTGGTACATTAGGGCTATACTCTTCTGCTAGCCGCACTAACTGGTTTAGCATATCAGATTAGCGGCAGTCTGTTATGGGGATAATGCAGTGTGTCTTGTAGATGACTGTTGATGTAATGTTATGGAGCTGAGTGTCTAAGCCGTAACATCATCACCGTAATTTACCGATCAGAACATGGTTATGGTCACCCAGTGCTTAGATTAAACAGTTCCAATGTTCCCCTACCCACTGTGGCAAAGTCATACAAGTGAAAATGAGCTTATATTGTGTGACTGACTCAGTGTGCTTATGTAACACTAGACAAATATGAGAAAAATATATATAATTAAACCAACATTTCATGCGCTTTGTTTTTTTTCACTGATCTAAACTGAGGGTGTATTTACTAGGAACCAAACTGAAATTAACAGGCCGAAACGAAAGGGGACCTAAAATAAACTCTCATTTTCATAGCAAAACATTTTGCTATGGTGTGCAACAATGAATACACCCCAGAACATGATAAATATACTTCTTGTTTCAAAAAGAAGTAAAGTTCAAATAGATTTCCAAACTGACACCCAAGCATCAATACAAAATTAAACTGAAGACTAAGGCCTTCTCTCAATTGGGCAAAGGTCCGTCCTCCCTCGATTCCTCCGCCATCCTCTTCTCCGTGACCCAGAAACCGGTAAGTGGTCACCATATTTATTTTATTTTACCTTTATTTAACTAGGTAGGCCAGTTGAGAACAAGTTCTCATTCATTTACAAGCATTTCAGAGCAGTTGGAGGCCACAGAAGGAGTGTTGTATGGCATTAAAGCTCGTCTGGAGGTTAGTTAACACAGTGTCCAAAGGGCCATAAGTATACAGAATGGTGTCGTCTGCGTAGAGGTGGATCAGAGAATCACCAGCAGCAAGAGCGACATCATTGATATATACAGAGAAAAGAGTCGGCCCGAGAATTGAACCCTGTGGCACCCCCATAGAGACTGCCAGAGGTCCGGACAACAGGCCCTCCGATTTGACACACTGAACTCTATCTGAGAAGTAGTTGGTGAACCAGGCGAGGCAGTTAATTGAGAAACCAAGGCTGTTGAGTCCACCGATAAGAATGCGGTGATTGACAGAGTCGAAAGCCTTGGCCAGGTCGATGAAGACGGCAGCACAGTACTGTCTTTTATCGATGGCGGTTATGATATCGTTTAGGACCTTGAGCGTGGCTGAGGTGCACCCATGACCAGCTCTGAAACCAGATTAAATAGTGGAGAAGGTACGGTGGGATTCGAAATGGTCGGTGATCTGTTTGTTAACTTGGCTTTTGAAGAGTAGAAAGGCAGGGCAGGATGGATATAGGTCTATAACAGTTTGGGTCTAGAGTGTCTCCCCCTTTGAAGAGGGGGATGACTGTGGCAGCTTTCCAATCTTTAGGGATCTTAGACAATACGAAAGAGAGGTTGAACAGGCTAGTAATAGGGGTTGCAACAATTGCAGGGTATAATTTTAGAAAGAGAGGGTCCAGATTGTCTAGCCCAGCTGATTTGTAGGGGTCCAGATTTTGCCGCTCTTTCAGAACATCAGCTATCTGGATTTGGGTGAAGGAGAAGCGGGGGGGCTTGGGCAAGTTGCTGCGGGGGTGCAGAGCTGTTGGCCGGGGTAGGGGTAGCCAGGTGGAAAGCATGGCCAGCTGTAGAAAAATGCTTATTGAAATTCTCAATTATCGTGGATTTATCGGTGGTGACAGTGTTTCCTAGCCTCAGTGTAGTGGGCAGCTGGGAGGAGGTGCTCTTATTCTCCATGGACTTTACAGTGTCCCTAAACGTTTTGGAATTTGTGCTACAGGATGCACATTTCTGTTTGAAAAAGCTAGCCTTTGCTTTCCTAAGTGACTGTGTATATTGTTTCCTACCTTCCCTGAAAAGTTGCATATCGCTGGGGCTATTCGATGCTGATGCAGAATGCCACAGGATGTTTTTGTGCTGGTCAAGGGCAGTCAAGTCTGGAGTGAACCAAGGGCTATATCTGTTCTTAGACCTAAATTGTTTGAATGGGGCATGCTTATTTAAGATGGTGAGGAAATCACTTTTAAAGAATAACCAGGCATCCTCTACTGACGGGATAAGGTCAATATCCTTCCAGGATACCCGGGCCAGATCGATTAGAAAGGCCTGCTCGCTGAAGTGTTTTAGGGAGCGTTTGACAGGGATGAGGGGTGGTCGTTTGACCGCGGACCCATTACGGATGCAGGCAATGAGGCAGTGATCGCTGAGATCCTGGTAGAAGACAGCAGAAGTGTATTTAGAGGGCAGGTTGGTCAGGATGTTATCTATGAGGGTGCCTGTGTTTACAGATTTAGGGTTGTACCTGGTAGGTTCCTTGATAATTTGTGTGAGATTGAGGGCATCTATCTTAGATTGTAGGACTGCTGGGGTGTTAAGCATATCCCAGTTTAAATCACCTAACAGTACGAACTCTGAAGATAACTGGGGGGCAATCAATTGACATATGGAGTCCAGGGCACAGCTGGGGGCTGAGGGGGGTCTATAACAATATGAAGGAGTCTCAATTCATTAATACTGTAGGTGAACGGAGGAGTTTGTCCTCTCCTTAATTGCCTTCTCCAGCGGAAGATACAAAGGTGTATCCTACTGCAAGAGTTTTGAAATCTGCCACATCCCCTTTGAATCAGATGTGGTTTTCACAGAGGAGAAAAGTATGCACACATTAAAAAACGATACGCTACTAATCCTTTGATCTATAAAATGTCTAGCATAACTATCTGCATTTCTTTTAAACACTTTACACATGTACAGTATTTTGGGATTCCTCCTCTGTAAACATAAATTGCCTGATAAAAAGCTAGTGGACAAGGAGAGTAATTTGTTTCCTCTCCTCGCCTCCTCTCCTCATTTACCTTAGACCTTTTTCAAAAGGAGGCAACGAGAGGACACAAGGAATCAAGCAAGATTTCTCCTAAACTAGTATCTTGACTCAACACTGTCTTTGATCAAATTCCAGGGTCGATTGTTCTTCTGCAGTCCTTAGATTGGATATGGTTTTTGGAGGATTTGATGCTGACATAGCCAAAGAATACCCTCAATTTCACCTCTACAAGATCGAGGCTTGGTAAGTTGTTTTTTATGTGTGGTCTTTAAATAATAGTTTTTATTCTTTGGGATTCTTTCATTATGCAATTTCTGTGTACATTTTTATTTAGATTTTTGACTTGGCAATGAAAATATGGAATAAGGGTATACCGACATTTGATAGTTAAGTTCCCTTACAATATTGCCTGCCACAAATGTTTGAACTTTCAATAAGTGCAAGCCAGATACTGGACATGGCTAAATAATCAGATAATTTTTTGTACGAATCTAACTATTCCTTTAAACTAGAATAAAATAATAATAATACTTCCACCTGAACAAGAAGTTGGAGAATCATAGGAACGTCTGTGGAGTTAAAGATTATCACCTTAATTATCAATAAACTATGATTAGTTTGGGTTTGTGACTGCTTTGACCTTGTCGTGTTGCACAATGAATGACAATAAGTTCATCTTTGCATCTATTTTTGACAATGAGTGAATCTACAGTGGGTATCACAAGTATCCCACACCCATCCCCCTTGGATTTCTTCACATTTATTGTATTACAAAGTGGGATTAAAAGTGATTTCATTGTAATTGTTTGTCAATGATCTACACAAAAATACTCACCAAAAAAGATTTAGGAAAAATAAAACAATGTCAAACACATTTGGCAGTTATTACAGATGTGAGTATTTCTGGGTAAATCTATAAGAGTTTTGCACACATGGATTGTGCAATATTTCTCCATTATTCTTTTCAAAATTCTTCAGTCTGTCAAGGTGTTGGGGATTTATGGCTGGACAGCTATTTTCAAGTCTTGCCATACATTTTCAAGCAGATTTAAGTCAAAACTGTAACTTGGCCTCTCAGGAACATTCACTGTCTTCTTGGTATGCATGTCCAATGTAAATTTCAACATGTGTTGTAGCTTATTGTCCTGCTCAAAAGGTGAATTCCTCTCCCAGTGTCTGGTGTAAAGCAGACTGAAGTAGGTTTTCCTCTAGGATTTAGCTTGTGCTTAGCGCCTTCCCATTTCTTGGTATCCTGAAAAACACCCCAGTCTTTGCCAATGTCAAGCATACTGTACACATACCATGATGCAGCCACCACCATGCTTGAAAATAAGGGGGCAGTTATTCAGAGATGTGGTGTATTTGCCCCAAACATAAGGCTTTGCATTTAGACAAAAAAGTATATTCCTTTGCCTTGTTTTTTTGCAGGATTACTTCAGTGCTTTATTGCATACAGGATGCATGTTTTGGAATCTTTTTATTCTGTACATCTGTATTCTTCCTTTCACTCTGTCATTTAGGTCATTATTTTGGAATGACCACAATGTTGTTGATCCATCCTCAGTTTTCTCCCATCATAGCTAGTTAACTCACCAATGGCTTCATGAAGACATCCCTGAGCAGTTTCCTTCCTGTCCTGCAGCTCAGTTCAGAAGGATGACTATCTTTGGTGTGTATGGGTGGTTTAATACTTCACACACAGCATAATTATTAACTTGACCAAGCTTAAAGAGATATTCAATGTCTGATTTGTTATTGTTACCAATCACTGCCCTTATTTATGAGGCTTTCGAAAAGCTCCCTGGTGTTTGTAGTTGAATCTGGGCTTGAAATGTTATACTTGACTGAGGAACCTTACAGATGCATGTAGGGGGGACAGAGGAAAGGGTAGTCATAAATAAATAATGTCAACCCCTATTATTTCACAGACTGATTCCATGTAACTTACTGTATTAAGTGATTTGTAAAGCCACATTTTACTCCAGAACTACTTTAGGCTTACCTAAACAAAGGGGATGAATACTTATACAACTATATTTTAGTTATAAAAAAAATATTAATTTGTAAAAAATAAAATAAAATAAAAAATCACTTTGACATTATGGAGTATTTAGTGCAGATCACTGACAAAAAAATATCACAATTACATACATTTCAATCCCACTTTGCAACGCAACAAAATGTGCAAAAAATCCAAGGGGGTGAATACTTATGATACCCACTGTATTTAGCATTTCAAAATGATGGCCATTTCGATAGATGGAAATGTGCTTGAGAGGTACTAATTTAACCTTCGACAACTGTTGTGTGAAGAGAGCGGATTTGCGAGTGTAAATGAGTGCGATAAAGGAACCATGAGAGAGAGCAAAGAAGAAGGTGCAAAAGGGTGTGAGTGGTTGGAACCATGTAGAACTGAGAGTGTAAGAGAGAGTGGGAGCTCTGCCAAGCTCAATGGCAGAAATGACATCACCCAAGAGGAGCTGTGCCCACCTGCTGCGGTAGAAAGGGGTGAGGCACGATATCAGACAGACTCATTACACGTTTAAATTGTGTTATTTTTCCATGAATCAGTTTGAGGGGCAAGATAAAGTCTATTTTGTGTGAGAAAATGTCTATTACTGTCAATATATTACCAATCTTTGGTCAAATTAGGATTTTACAGGACTAACTGTGGAGTGGATAGTGTCTTATGTCATTATGAAATATCCAGCTGTTGCATTATTGATGTGATAGGATGGTTCTATATTCATTGTCCAGGATTCAGCTCTCACACCTCATGTTCTTCGGTGATATTTGATTCATGTTGTAAGAATGTATTTCTGGAATCAACACTGACCAACAATCTAATAACTCTCCATTATAAGCCAGCCCCCCCCCCCGCTGCAACAGTAAAAAAATAATAACCGCACTTCCGACAGAGGCCCCCGTTACCATGGAAACCTGGCTCGCACAGCTGAGCTTTGCACTAGAGGTGGTTGCCGTGGTTGCGAGACGAGGGAGCCACAGTTCCTCTAAAATGTGTCAGCTGCATGACGTAAAAATCAAACAAACCATAAAACTCAAGGAGCTTTACCATCTAGAAATGCATTACCCTTAATGTGGCCCCAATAGGTGATGCAAGGTCACATCTGTAAAGGACATCATGATTAAACAAATAGAAATAGTTGGCCTATGGGCCTTTTTTTGGGGCCTTTCTAGTAGAGCAAATCCTTTCTGTGTACATTTCCAGCAACACCTGGATAGCAGTTTTGATTGAATAGGGAGAACCCTAATGTGAAATCAAATACAGGGAAGACCATACACTTCCACCGTTGGTTTCCAACAATAAGAATGTGTCAACGTGGCTGCCGTTTAAGTTTCTTGGGTGCAACGTAGTCTAATAGTGTGTAGCTCAACAGGCCCAGTGGATAAGTGGGCTTTACCTGAAAATAATCAATACCGAAGAACACAGCACATTTTTTCCCCATGACTTCATTCCTCAACTGATAAAAATACATCAGTCAGCAGCATTTGCTGCTCAATCAATACCAATAGCCTTAGCATGGAGGAGTTAGAATGCTGCCACTGACTGACTAGTGTTCTATCAGCAACCTTTTAGAATAAACTATCCATCTCCTCTAGCAACCAGCCTCTGTCAGTACTAAGGACGCTCACTTACAGTGTAATGCATGTACTTCAGGGTGCATCTTAATAGGCTACAGTGGCATCCTTTCCTTATCTCCTTTACACTCATTTGGAGTCACAGGATAGGTGGAAATATTGTGGATGCCTATCAGGAATTAGCTTTCACCAAAATTAGCTTTCACCATCTTTCATCATTACAGATGAAGGAGATGAGAGGGAGCAACCGAGACTACTTGCATCCTCTGTGTTTGAATGGGTTGAAAGATATTACAGAAAGATGGGAGTAAGGTATATCTAACCAGGAGTGCATGCAAGCTTGCCCCCTAGTGATCATGTTTGTGCTTCACATCATGAGAGGAGCAAGCCAGGCATTTAATTAAAACATGACCATTTTAGGCTCTCTTTTAAATCAGAGAAATAAGATTAAAAACTATTTTCAAATACAGAAACATAAAATACAACTATTAAAAGGGAAAAGTTAACTTTGTGTACTTGTATCCTGTATGCCATTTAGCCTACAGCTTTTGTTTGTATACTAACATTCCCTTTCACAAATGGGCTAGTACCTTACAGCTTGCTATGAAAGATACATTAAATTTTTTGGGGGGGTTAAAATATACCTACATTTCTGTAAATACACTTAAAGCTACAGTCTGGGATTGATACATCCAATTTTTGTCTTGTAAAGAATTATACAGTGAAAGTATTCACAATTTTTTTGTGTTACAAAGTGGAATTAAAATGGATTTAATTGTCATTTTTTTAATCTACACTAAATACTCTAATGTCAAAGTGGAAGAAAAATTCTAACACTTGTAAAAAATACTAATATAGCTTGATGAGATACAGTAAGATCCACCTTTGGCAGTGATTACAGCTGTGAGTCTTTCTCTAAGAGCTTTCCACACCTGGGTTGTGCAACAATTGGCCATAATTATTTTTTTTTATTCTTCAAGCTCTATCATATTGGTTGTGGATAATATTGAAATATAGTCTTGCAATACTTTTTGCCTTGGCTTTTTTTAACCACTTACTATATAGGGTGTTAATGTATTCTTTTGTATAGATTTTTTAAACTGTTGTCTAAACAAGCTAGGAACATACATACAGTCCCTTCAGAAAGTATTCATAGCCCTTGACTTATTCTACATTTTGTTGTGTTACAGCCGGAATTCAAAATGGGTTAAACCTATTTTTGTTCTCACCCATCTACACACAATACCCCATAATGGCAAAGTGAAAACATGGTTTTTGCACCTTTATTGAAAATGAAATACAGAAATATTTAATTTACTCAAGAATTCACACACCTGAGTCAATACATATTAGAATCACCTTTGGCAGCGATTACAGCTGTGAGTCTTTCTGGGTAAGTCTCTAAGAGATTTGCACATCTGGATTGTACAATATTTGCACATTTATAATTTTTTTCATTCCTCAAGCTCTGTCAAGTTCATTGTTGATCATTGCTAGACAGCCATTTTGAAGTTTTGCCATAGGTGAATTAATGTCCCAGTATCTGGTGGAAAGCAGACTGAACCAGGTTATCCTCTAGGATTTTGCTGGGCTTAACTACATTCTGTTGTCAAAACGGTAACTCGGCCAACATTCATTCTCCTTGGTAAGCAACTCCGGTGTAGATTTGAACTTGTGTTTTAAGTTATTGTCATGCTGAAAGGTGAATTAATCTCCCAGTGTCTGTTGGAAAGCAGACTGAACCAGGTTTTCCTCTAGGATTTTGCCTGTGCTTAGCTGCATTCCATTTATGTTTTATCCTGAAAAACTCCCCAGTACTTAACGATTACAAGCATACCCATAACATGATGCATCCACCACCATGCTTGAAAATATTGAGTGGTACTCAGTAATGTGTTGTATTGGATTTGCCCCAAACATAAAAAACTTTGTATTCAGTACAAAAAGTAAATTGCTTTGCCCCATTTTTTGCAGTATTACTTTAGTTTTGTTGCCTTGTTTTGGAATATTCTTATTCTGTACAGGTAAATTAAGTTAGTTTTGTGGAGTAACTACAATAGTTGACCCATCCTCAGAGTTTAATGGCTGTGATAGGAGAAAACTGTTTTAAAGTCACCATTGGCCTCATGGTGAACTTCCTGAGCGGTTTCATTCCTCTCCGTCAACTGAGTTAGGAAGGACACCTGTATCTTTATAGTGACTGGGTCTATTGATACACCGTCCAAAGTGTTATTAATAACTTCACCATACTCAAAGGGATATGCAATGTCTGTTTTAATTCACTGCTTGACCGAGAGGTCTTACAGATAATTGTATGTGTGGGGTATAGAGATGAGATAGTCATTCAAAAATGTTAATGTTTATTATTGCACACAGAGTGAGTCCATGCAACATATTGTGACTTGTTAAGCAAAAGTTCACTCCAGGAACTTATTTAGGCTTGCCATAACAAAGGGGTTGAATACTCAGACTCAAGACATTTCAGCTTTTCATTTAATTAGTACATTTTTCCAAAAACATAATTCCACTTTGACATTAAGGGGTATTGTGTGTAGGCCAGTGACCAAAACATCTCAATTGAATCAATTTAAAAATCAGGCTGTAACAACAAAATGTGGAGAAAGTCAAGGGGTGTGAACACTTTCTGAAGGCATTGATTCTTGAAGAATACAACCCATGCGCTTGTTGTATTCAATTGTTTGTAAACAATGACATTGTAAGCAAACAATTTATAGCTTCAAAACTGTCGGTCCTTGCACCTGGAGCGCTGTCTATGCATTCAAGTGAGGTTATATTTTCCCATCCCTTGGCTGTATACCAAAATAAGTGGCAGGATGGACATTTTGTAGTTTTTCCAATTGCAGATGGTAGCTTTAAAAGGTTGGTACGATGACTTTGTTAATATATTTATGTTTGATCTATGTACATTTCTTGAGTCATTTTGAATTAAATCCACCATTCTTTAATATGTTTAAGAACCTTTGTTTAGCATTGATAAAGCATATTCAGAAATAGAACCTATTGCAAAGCAAAGTGTTAATCTCTCAAATGATACACAGTGATCATTTGCAATATCTTCTGATGGTCGTTTTACACCAAAAGCAACAAGCCAGGTCATGGAAGGTTAAAAGGAGACTTCACCACTTTTTAACCCGAATACAGTATGCTGATAGAAAGTAGAGAAGTGCCCCTTTAAAACGTGTTTACAGAGTCATATGGATGTGTCCCAAATGGCACTCTACATAGGTAATAGTGCACTGCCCTATGGGCCCTGGTCAAAAGTAGTGCAATACATAGGGAATAGCGTGCCATTTGGGACTCACACAGTGTTACCCTTCAGACTCAGGGACACTATCAAGTAAGTCTAGCTACAACTAAAGCCCGCATTGAGAAACAGCAGTAATAATTATAATACATGGGACTTTTAAAGACACTGTAGCCCAGCCCATAGGATTTAATGAACCCACATGTCTATGGACAATACCGTTTCAGTTCATTTATCAGGTGCCCAAAAAGGGCTGTAAAATTCATGAAGGCCTAGATTAATTCACTTCAGCGTTAACCAGTACCCACAAGGCGGATCTTTGGTTTTAATTTAAGCAATATGTCAGTTGGTGACCAACTGTCACGAAACCACACACGAAACCCTACTCACGCTAGAGGTTCAGAATGAGAATGTACGGCTGCATGGGATTTATACTAATGCGACCATGTGCAGCCAATGGCAATGTCCACGATAGGTATAATCCTGGGAGACCCTTGTGGATTTGACAGCTCTAACCCAGTTCCACCTCCGACACCTTAAAAACAACAGCTATGAGGGAGTCGGCTAGCGTGAATCTGATTGAATCTAGCCTGAAGTCTAGTTAGAGCATAATACAAAACACCATTCCAAAAGACTAACACATTCTTTGTTTCTTCATATTATTTCCAGGCAATATTACAGTGGCGGCACACGTTATGAGGACTTCAGCGCATTCACACCGGAAGTCATGTACATGGTGTAAAATGGTTGGAGATGACAGGAAAAATAAGCTGTGAGGTTTCTAGAATTGAACTAGAACCATTTGGCAATTAACCATAAGGAAAAAAGTTAACCAGTGCTGGTAATGTTTTCTAGGTACTTTTCAAACCAATTACAGACAGAAAACTGTGGATCTTGTGCAAATAAAAAAGAAAGGTATTAAATTGAAATATTCAGTTCATAAGTTGGAAAGGTTACACCAAAATCTGCCACACTTGTATTAACAGCAGTAGCAGTGGGGGAGTTTGTTTTGGGTGGGTAGTGATTTCATCAGGACCAATGGAATGGTCTAAAATGAGAAAACTCTGCCTACCAGGGGAACCGGTGTGGTGATACTGATGGTTTCTATGGTTAGATGGAGTAGCGCATTTTTGCTCAGCCTAACCCTTTTCCTAACCTTAACCTAATTGTCCTAACATTTCACATTTCAGTAATTTAGCAGACGCTCTTATCCAGAGCGACTTACAGGAGCAATTCGAGTTAAGTGCCTTGCTCAAGTGCACGTCGGCAGATGTTTCACCTAATCGCTCGGGGATTCAAACCACCGACCTTTCAGGTACAGTGCCAACATTCTTAGCCTCTAGGCTACCTGCCGCTAACCTGTTACATGAATTATCCTAACCTGTGATGTTAATTATCCTAACCTACTACTTTAACTATCCTAACGCAACCGTAGAAGCCATCAGTTCCGAGAAACCATTAGTGTACCACACTGGGCCATGCAAAACTAACTCGCCCAATGTTAATGGACATAACTCACCTAGACAAACCCAGAACATGTATAATGCTGATAAAATATCAAATACATTAAAAAAATGTACATGTTTGCATCTACTGATAATGACACAGTTTGCAATGTAATGTTATTTTTGATGAATGGAATTCAAATGGAATGCAATGTTTTATACAAAGAATTTGTTTGACAATTCAAATGTCATTTTCCCTAAGCTGGTGTGCATCTAAAGTTGCATGACATTTCGCATTCTGATTTTAAAGCCACGTTTATACCTTGCGCTAACATGCGGACACTGGACGCATACAGTGGACGGATAAGAGACCAATTTTAATACCATGTGTGTACACCACAAACCTTGATCAGGTAGTGATCTGATCATCTTGATTGGATGACGCCCATGTCCATTGAGTCCAACTGCCAAAGACAAGTACTCATTACGAGATGCCTAAAAGGTTTCTCAACAGCAGCTGTTTATACCCTTGGTTTGACTTAAGAAACATCACTAATTCAAAGGACAGAAAAAAGACATTACGATAATCAGTACAGCAGAAAAACCTGGCTAAAAGTTCATAAAATATACCATCAGAACGCCTTATTTCTTCAAACATTGAATTATTAAGTGACATCTTTCATCCCTTTTCAGCTGCAGTTGTTGGAGAAAGTGACATCATCAGTGTTGTTGATGAAATGGCAACGTTGAAAGGGGAGAGGTTATAAATATATGCCTAAAATGGCTGCCGTTCACATAATTTTGTACATCACACATGCTCTGTCATAGATATGACCTGACGAGGTCCTGACGTGACGACGCACACATTCATAGATGAGGTGAACACACATGCATTCTTTCTCAGTCGTAGATTCACAGACATGTTCCCCACATAGTGCTCACACACACACCTTTTCGAAGCGATGGATTGTAGGCTATGCTGGGGCTTAGCTACTGTTCCTTAGCCTGGGCATGAGCTAGGGCTTTCTCGTCACTGGACGAGGACTCGAAGCGCTGTGAGGCGATGGCCGCTTGGTGGGACATGCTCTTCCTCACTACGTCCCCCCTCCTCCACAGAGTGATCTCCTAGAACAAGGCAACAAAACAAGGTAGCGTTAATGAGGCACCAAATGGACAAAAACAGAAGGAAACAGGGAGAGACTACCTGAACTTGTCCAGTAAGAATGTTCAATATTACTTTTCTGTTGCGCTAATCAACACATCCCAGGTAACACACAGCCAACTAGTATATAGTGGTGTACACCTCATGTTACGATGCAGCATGGTGTGATACAGGTATGATTGGACCTCTATTTGGTTTCCTTTCGTTACATCCATTATACAAAATCAATGTATTGTTACAGCCTTACTGTTACACAGCACCCATGCACAGAGTTGAAATGAGCAATGTGCTGACCTTGACTATTGAGATATACCACAAATTAGACACCAATCAGACCAAATAGAACAACAGCGTAGCGCATTATGAACCAACACCTACCCATCTTCCATTCTGTCTCTACCACGGGTCTGGTGTTTGTACGGTCTCTACCGTGTGTCTGCATGTACCTGCTGTTTGAAGTAACGCCTCTCCTCCTCGTCTATGAGCACCAGATTGAGGTAGTACCGCACAGAGTACTTCTTGTTGATGCCCCTCATCGTAGGAGTGATCTCATAGCCAGCCAGAAAAAGTCGAATAGGGATAGACTCCCCTGAAAGAGACAAAACCCATATTATTAAAGTGATAGTTCACTGTAAAATCCCAAAACATTGTTTAAACGCTTTCTGTCCACGTCCCATGCCCAGCGTGTAAATCCAGCCTTGTCAACTGTGCAGGTTGCTAGAAGGGGAAATCGGAGGACGGGGTCATTGTAATGGCTGGAATGAAGTGAATGGAAAATTATCAAAACATACAGTTCCATTCCAGCCATTACAATGAGCCCGTCCTCCGATTTCCCCTTCTACCAGCCTCCACTGGTTGTCAATGCCACTCACCTCTCACTGGTGCTCCATCCATAATCTCGTACTTGGCTATGGTGTCGTTCTCATGGTACACGTTTGTGCCCGTGCCAGTCATCTCTCGCTTGATGATATTAATCTCCATGTGTCTGATCTTGATCCGTACCAACAGGAAGTAAATCTTCCCCACGATGACATCTTTTAGGTGGTACCTGCGTTAAAATGACAGTTCACAGCAAGAATGACATATTTAGGTATTGGTTTCCTTACCTTGAGAGCGGTCTATGGACAAGGAGAGACTGAAAACCAAACTGGTTTTGTTTAACTAGTCACTTCCATCAAATGCTAATAAACAGTACTGACAGAAGTTGTCATAATAACAAGAACTACGACAATGTTTCACTCCCCTCAAACCGGTCAGTGTGTATATAGAATTGCGACAAAAGCTACTTCAAATGTTCTATTATGTTCAGGTGGTTTTTCCCTCACAAATCATATGATATAAAAACGCTATTATCATGGGAGTTTAGGGAAGTTCAACCAGGGAGACGGAAGTTTCACTAAAGCTCTGCTATCTCGCCCGCCATTCAAAAACAGGAATATCGCAAGCCTTCCAATCAATGTATATGATAAACCATGGTAATATAGTCATACTTAGACTTGTTGTACTCAAACTCGATGTGCAGGCAGTCTTCGATTCCCACTTCCATCTTGATAGACGAGTTGAGTTCTGGGTACATACTGAGCGTGTGCACAACAATGTCCATTTCTTTACTGATGTCGTTCAGTCTCCGGCTTACAGTTACCCGCAGAAAGTAGCTGCAATATAAAAAAAGAGTCAGAATATCAACTAATCTATTGGGTAATAATACAGGATGCACAAAAAAACAATTCAGAGGGTCTGCAATAACGCTGATAGGAGTCACATTCTCTCTATAAAGACCACAAATAGTTGCTGAGACATAGTAGAAATCAAGTGAAGTCTGAGCCATGATGCATATACAGTAATATCAAGGCAAAGACCAACAGACTCTTAAAGGGATTTTGGCAATAAGGCCCTTTATCTACATTCCCCAGAGTCATATGAACTCGTGGATACCATTTTTATGTCACTGTATGAAGGAAGTTAAGAGATAGCTTCACGAGCCAATGCTAATTAGCATAAGCGCAGTGACTGGAAGTCATTGAATCCTGAAGGATCCCTTTAAAAAAGCTTTCATCCCATGGCCATAAGACTGTTAAATAGTTAACAACTACTGCTCCCCCTCACAACTACACTGCTGCTAAAATGATTATTGATTTGATTTATTACTACCACTATGCTGCTGTTCATTCATTGCAATTACCATTAGTATCCATGTATTTATCCTGCTACGGTCACTATTACTCCTGTTTACACTAGTATATTACCATACGTATGTATATATTCCTGCTACCAGTCACTTTTTCCTAATCCCCACTTACATGTACATATCTACCTCAAATACTCAAGTATCCCTGCACATTGTACATTTGAGAATAACTCAGTGCCACAGACGTGGCCCGCTCCCAAGGACTGGCTCTCATTCTCCGTGGCCGAGTAAGACATTTAAGCGTGTTAACCCTCATAAAGCTGCCAGCCCAGAAGGCATCCCTAGCCACATCCTCAGAGCATGCGGCTTGCCTGTTTTGCATGTTATTTTGGCATTAATACGTGTCACATAACAGTTTGCAAACAATTAAGATAAATATATAATTGAGTTAATAAAGCTGCATACAAACATGGTCTCTTTGTTTTCTTGAGTAAGGCAGCTCCAAAATGCTGGTGTTTCAGCCTTGCTCAGTGCTTTCTGTGGTGGTAAGAGTAGACCTCAAATTCAAGCCCCTTGGGTGCTGCCATAGAGTTACATTAGAAGTGCCCATCCAAGAAGGCTCAAGGTCATTGGCCACAGATAAAATGACGTAAAATCATGTTATATCTACCGTAGCTTTGATTGGACTGATCATGTCAACATCATACTTTCAAAATCTTAACTAGCATTCATAATCATGAATCAAGTCAACAATCTACTGGCAAATCCTTTTCAATCCTTGTCATATGAAGAGAAATTATAGATAAAACGTATCGGTGCTCATCAGCCATTGGACATAAACATTACACAACAAGTTGGAAATCGCAAATTCAACAATGAGTGGTTTGGAAGGAATCAGTGACAGTGGCTGTGTGGTCACAAATCTGGGATTAAGGGGCTCTTTTCCAAGTTTGAAATGATAAACATTCAAGATAGGCCATGCTATCAATGAAACATGATTTGTGCCACGCTCAAAACAACTTAACTCGGAACTGTTCAAGACAACTGGGAAGTCGGGAATAAACGAGCTCCGACTGGGAAAATACATTTTGAACTTTGTAAATCCGGCCTCTTTCTAGAGCTACGACCTGAAGATCAATGATGTCATCATGATTCAACCTTGTTTCCCCCCCCCCCCCCCCTCCAGAGTTCTCAGTTGTTTTGAAAGCACCATAATCCAGAGAATGCCAGACTTTGCACACGAAGGACTGCCGCGCCACCTTCCTGTGAGCACAGCACAACAGGTAAGTCCAAAAATGTATTGTATGCTGCTGCATAAATTATGTAATATGCTAGGGAGATATATATACTGTAGCTAAGAAAGTAGTACTAAGTGTATGTTGTGTAGTAAGACTAATAATTTGGTCTATTTACCCCTCTTAATTTCACCTACAGGTGGTGCACATGTAGCGTATAACCTGTTTTAGAGAAATGTAATCATTGAATATTGTAAGAGCTTATATGCCCACTTTATTTATCCTACGGTTCTGACTTGGTGTACAGGGAGAACACTGTAAGAACGAACCATGTTCTGAATTCTGTCGCTGTACATTTCAAAAGTGATAAACAAATAGCTATATTGACTACGTCCGTCCTAGCTCGCTCATTAATGTCTTAATTGAAATTACAGATTGCCTCTTATCCGCTTGTCGTCCCCTTATGCCATAGTTTGTACATCTCAATTGTCAGTAGAAACCACATTTGTTTAGGCAAGTCAACCATATCACCTATGTTTTTTAAAAAGCAGTAAATGAGGCTGGATGAACTGTTTCGCTGCCAGACAAGACTCCACTGATAACCAGGTGTAGCAGTGGTAAGATGTTGGGACTGCTGTATGTAGGCCCTAACAGTTTGTAGGTACCGTTTGTCACCATTATAGTGCAATTAATGTATTGTTTAGTGATGTGTTGTGGCTTTGCTGGCATGCATCCCACTTTTATAATTTTTTGCCCCACCAAAATCACCAATGTATGTAACACAGTCCTATTGCGCTGTGAAAATGTTTCATGCATGGTTTGTTTAGTCTTGCCATATGCTTAATGTTGCTTACCGTAATTTGACATTCTGGCCCGTGTAGGCCTCGTATGGTTTCTCCACATTTGTGAACTCAAAGTCGAAGGTCCGGGACTGCGTTAGCTCTCCCGGTTGGGCCAAGTCTTTAACCAGAGACACAAACTCATAGTTGTTTCCCCTGTCGTAGTACAGCTCTGAAAAGAGAGAAATGGTTGTTGGTATCACCAGTTTACAGATTACTTTCTAATCTATCCCTTTAAAAGGTATTACATGTACTATAGAGAGAGATTCAAGGTAATGCAACACAATTACAACTGGTTACTGCATCTTACAAGCGTGTAAAAAATGTAAATGTTATTAGTCACAAACACATATTTAGCAGATGTTATTGCGGGTGTATCAAAATACTACTAAATAACTTGTTAGATAAGTATCTAACAATTCAAAACAAAACAGACAAATCTAAAAGTAAAAGCTCAGTCCGATGATGCTGACACACCGCCCCAGACCAAATTGATCTCGCTCTAGAGTACAGGCCTCGGTGTAATGCTCATTCCTTCGACGATAAACGCAAATCCGACCATCACCCCATGTGAGACAAAACCGTGACTCGTCAGTGAAGAGCACTTTTTCCAGTCCTGTCTGGTCCAGCGACGGTGGGTTTGTGCCCATAGGCGATGTTGTTGCCGGTGATGTCTGGTGAGGACTTGCCTTACAGGCCTACAAGCCCTCAGTCCAGCCTCTCTCAGCCTATTGTGGACAGTCTGAGCACTGATGGAGGGATTGTACGTTCCTGGTGTAACTCGGGCAGTTGTTGGTGCCATCCTGTACCTGTTCCGCAGGTATGATGTTCAGATGTACCGATCCTGTGCAGGTGTTGATACACGTGGTCTGCCACTGCGAGGAAGATCAACTGTCCGTCCTCTCTCCCTGTAGCACTGTCTTAGGCGTCTCACACTTCAGACATTGCAATGTATTGCCCTGGCCACATCTGCAGTCCTCATGCCTCCTTACAGCATGCCTAAGGCACGTTCACGCAGATGAGCAGGGACCCTGGGCATCTTTCTTTTGGTGTTTTTCAGAGTCAGTAGAACGGCCTCTTTAGTGTCCTACGTTTTCATAACTGTGACCTTAATTGCCTACCGTCTGTAAGCTGTTAGTGTCTTAACGACCGTTCCACAGGTGCATGTTCATTAATTGTTTATGGGTCATTGAACAAGCATGGGAAACAGTGTTTAAACCCTTTACAATGAAGATCTGTGAAGTTATTGGGATTTTTACAAATGATCTTTGAAAGACAGGGTCCTGAAAAAGGGACGTTTCTTTTTTTGCTGAGTTTAGTTGGTTTAGCCATGGAAAAAGACAGGAACCTTCCCACTAGCCATGATTGGCTGAGATAATGGATGGGCTGGACATGCCGGGAGATGAGTTTGGATTGGTCTGCCGCACCGTTTTTGAAAGATATAACATTAGCCATCGAGAACTACAAAAGTTGCAACTTCTCAACAACATTGATGCCCTGAATTTACCAGGCGTTATCGACAGATCAGTTGGAAAAAATGATGGGCTACTTTCTGCACACGCCACTGTGAACCAGAGTGACTTGAAACAACACTGGCCAAACAAGATGTAGCTACAAACAAAATGAAGTTAAATAGTTCCAGTCTGTCGTGAAGCATTCATCCATGCATACGGGTAAGAGTCTAGCTATAGTTTAAGATATAAATAACTAATTTTTTCAGAAAGTCATTTTCATTGCAAGTTAAAGCATACTGTTAGCTAGCTGGCTCACTAGCTAATGTTACGTGTATGATCTGTGTAGTAATATTATTTGAATCTGAAACCCATTTGTATTGCTAGTTATAGCCTAATGTTAGCTAGCTAACATTGAACCTAATTTGTTAGCTTTAGCTACCTGCAGATTCATACTACAGCTATGATAATGTTTGCATTGGTGGTAGTAGTAGTAGGAGTTGGGAGTATTCTGGTCCATTGTTTAGCTAACTACATGTCTAAACAAAAGAGTCCACTTTGGCCGGATTAGTACATGACCCATCAAATTAGCCAGGTGTGTCTGGGGGTGATTACGGCCATCTATTGTATTTCATGAACATGTGTACATGTCTAGAGAATAGTGACCCATCCACTAAGCTAGATGTGGCTTGGTGGGTGGTTACAGCATTTCCTTCACATGACCCATCAATTTAGACAAGTGTCAGGTAAGCGTCTTCTAATAATGACAAAAATATTGTATCTGGACACTTTCTGTTTTTGATATTGCTACCATGCAAGTAACTACTTCACTGTACTGTTTACATCTTCTGTATCCTGTGCATGTGACAAATAAACTTACATTTGATTTGATATAGGGTGTGTTTTCCACATGGCCTCACATGTGAATCCTTAAAGAGATGGGTGGGGCTAATGCTTAAGACGGTTGTGAACGATGCTGAATGGGCGTAGACAAAGACGGGCTCTCCAGTAAGTGTACCAAAACATCCAAGGGCCATTTTCTCAAAAGTGGAATTTATCAACTTTCAAAGCAGAGTTACTTTCTCATTGTTCCGCAACTGCAGTGTATGATATACGATTTTCTAGCTCCGAGTCTTTACTTTTAGCCAATGTAAAAAAATATATATATATTAAAAATTTTGCTACATAAGACTGAATCGAGGCGTTGGTCACATGTGGTTTCCAGTTTGCATAAAGTCCAGTGTAGTTCCTTGAGGGCCGTCGTGATATTGGCTTGAGGGGGAATATACACGGCTGTGACTATAACCGAAGATGATTATCTTGGTAGGTAATGGGGTCAGCATTTGATTGAGGTATTCTAGGTCGGGTGAACAAAAGGACTTGAGTTTCTGTATGTTATCATAATCACACCATGAGTAGTTAATGAAACATTACACCACCGGAGAGTCATTTTATTCCTGTCTGTGCGATACTGATAACGTTTATTACAATGTAGGCCTAAATGACATGATACAGACCAAGTGTAACTGACAGGTTAAGTTAGTCTCATGATTTTCACATCTGAACGTCTGACTGGTTAAGTTAGCCTAATGATTCTCACACATTTTTGAACTTCTGACCAGGTAGAATCTACTGTAGGAGAGTTTCTGTGGCACAATGGTTCTTCTGTTGATCACTTCCAGTATCACGACGCTTTAACCCGTGCCCAAGTTGCATGCAGTGAATGAACATGGCATGGCTACGTGTTGCGTCACTGTTCAATCATAGGACACAGATAGCTAATTTGATCAGCCTGGCAATTAATTAGGATGACAATATCATGAATAGAGACTTGTTAATGTTTTGCACCATGGATAATTGTGTAGCTTATTTTGGTAGTGACAACACAAAGATGGGTCTTTGTCACACTTACCAATTTTACCAATAAACTCGATTCTGATGCCTTGATGCTCGAGTCTTTTCGCTGGATTCTTCAGTGTTATGTTGACTTTTCCAGATACTGTATCGCCATCATAAAACAGAAAATATTGGTCCACTTTCCCATCTTCGGTCTTATGTTCGGCTTTCTTTCTTGTCTCAGCGTCATTCAAAACTATATCGATTTGTGCACTTTGACCAAAACTAAAAAAGCTCATCACTGCACCTTGTTTCAGAGCCTTTGTAGATTCTGCATGTACAACAAAAATCCTACGTTACTGTATTTCAAATCCTTAGAGTAACGAGTGATTTCTTCCGAAATTTAGATTGTGCTGTACTATGCAACTACCTAAACTAAATAGGGCAACTGTTGATGAAGCAATGTCCAATGTTGAGCTTCCTCTTTAAATGCGCATGCGTGTAAGTACAGGGTGCGTTAGAAAAACAGATATTTAACAGATAGAAAAGAGAGAAACCACCTATGCCAGAAAATTATGATATTCTAAATAAATGAAACAAGATAGATGTCAGCTTCAGCCAAAGCTGTCAGCAGAGACCGAAGAAGTGACACATCCCACTTCCTCATTTTTTCTGGTTCAAATAGTCATATTGTAGCGACCCGCACAGACAGCTGTGTGT
The DNA here is from genome assembly GCF_016432855.1 of Salvelinus namaycush. NCBI lineage: Eukaryota > Metazoa > Chordata > Actinopteri > Salmoniformes > Salmonidae > Salvelinus > Salvelinus namaycush. The sequence goes on along the minus strand of NC_052309.1, from coordinate 39,102,022 downwards.
TATGTGTTAGGCTAGTAGGTGGTTGTGTTCGCGGGGTCCGACATGTCAGTCAACCTGCTATCTGCCAATCATGGGAATGCCTGGAATGTTCTGATGCCGGGCATCCTGGCGGTTGGCGGAGTGGCGTGGAGGGGGGTTGGGCAGGGGGATGGAGCATTGGAAGTTAAGACCAGGTTTTGCCTTTGTTCTCTCTCTTACGTCTGGGCTTCACAAGAGAAGGTCACGATTGGCTTGTGGGTTATCTTTCATTTATTTGGCGTGGGCTACGGCCAAACAGTAGCCTGTGTAAAGTTGGTTTAATAAACCGTCCATTCGTAAACTCAATCCTCTGTCTGGACAGTCGTTCTTTTATGATCTAGTCAGGTCATTACATTGGTGTCAGAAGTAAAAACGTTGATAAAAGTTTGCCAGCTAGCTAGCTGACTTCTGTGGCTAGCTACCATAGGTGAGAACGGGGGTTGAAAATGCTTCGAGGGAATCCGAAAGTGAAGGTGGAGGTAGGGGACGATTATGGCCAAGGAGATACGTGTGAATGGACGTCGGAGGTTCTGGCTGAGGAGATCGCCAGGGCGTCGGAGCGCAGAGGCCGCTTGAGGGAGGACGCTAGAGTGATGGCGGCTGAAGCGGGCATGAGCGCCTCGTCGACTGTGTTTCGCGCGGATTCTGGTGGGCGGGCCGAAGTGGTGACGTCGACGCGGCGGGACGAGGAATCTGGGGCTCAGGATGTAAACAAACATGGCGGCGCCCAGTTCCCGGCTGCGTCCGTATCTGTTAAGACCCCGAAGTATTCCGGTAAGGCGGATTGGGAAGCTTTTCATGCTCAGTTTGAACTGTTAGCTCATTTTAGGGGGTGGTCGGATGAAGAAAGGGCACTGCAGTTGGCTTTATGCCTCACGGATGAAGCTCTGGCCTGTTTGATATTGATTAGCCCCGAGGACAGACATGATTATGGCGCTTTAGTGGGAGCACTGAGGAGGCGCTATGGACAGTGTACAGCCCGGGCTACTGCGCTCCGAACTGAGTAATAGACGCAGGCAGCCTGGAGAGCCTCTACGGGTGTTAGCTAATGACATTGAGAGCCTCTCTCGGCGGGCATATGCTCACATGCCCCCCTCCGTGCAGAGCGAGCTAGCACGGGACCAGTTCATACAGGCGCTCTCTCCTACGGAGCTGCGCATACAGACCCAGCTGGCTCATCCTGAGTCATTGCAGATAGCCTTGGAGATGGCTTTGGAGAGGGAGCTGGTGTGGGCTGGGACTTCAGCTGGGGCTTTGGTGGGGGTGCAGGGAGACACACCCTCTGTGCGAGCTGGGGGGCAGAGCAGCCCGGAGCCGGAAAAGCCTGCATGGGTGGCTGAAATGACAGAACTCATTCGTGCTGTGTCGCTACAGGCGGCACAAAACACACACCCTGGTCCCAGGGTCTGCTGGGGTTGTGGCCAGCCAGGCCATCTGCGCCGAAATTGCCCCATGTCCCCCAGAGCTCAGGGAAACGGCTCGGGGTCCGCATAGACCGGGTAGTGCGGACCCCTGGCTTTCTATCCCAACCACCATCATCTTCAGGAGGAGCCCACCGGCACAGACGGGGACGCAAGGCTCCACTTCCCCCAGAAGCAGACGAGAGCAAGCGAATGGAGCCTGTTGTTGTGGTGGGCCGGACCTGTGTTGGGGACTTTTGTCATGTCCCTGTCACTGTGGAGGGTGTGCCCTGCTCCGCCCTGGTGGACACTGGGTCCACAGTAACCCTGGTGAGGCCAGATATTGTGCCAGGTTGGACTCAGTGTGAGCCTACAACTGTGCAGCTCCGCACAGTCACAGGTGAGCTGGCACCCATGAAAGGGAAGGGAATAATGACTCTGACAGTAGGGGGCAGGACTGTGCGTCATCCTGTGTGGGTGGCGGCTGTGCAGGACCCTTGTATCCTGGGGTTGGACTTTCTTAGGAGCACAGGCTGCCAGTTAGACCTAAATAGGGGCACACTGAGCTTCCAGGGAGGGCCGGAAGTCACCATGGCCCCCCCTAATGTCACATTCACTCAACCCAACAAACCCTTTACTCCAACAGTTAAAGCAGCAGAGACTCATGGCTGCCCCCCCCCCCCCCCACAGCTGTGTGTGACTTTTCCCCAGCCCCCCTGTCACCTACTGCGGTGTGTTACATTCCCCCAGCTACCTCCATGACACAGCCCTCTGTGAGCCCAGGCCGCGCCCCCCCAGCCCAGCTACCCCAGATGGGAGAGGAGAGGACACTGTCTGCAGTGAGGGAGATATGGGGGAGGAACTGTGTTGGTCTTGACCCCGAGCAGCAGGAACGGTTGTGGCAGTTGCTGTTTGAATTCAGAGACAGCTTTGCGCTGAGTGAGGAAGAGGTGGGTCAGACTCATCTGGTGCAGCATGAGATCGACACAGGTGATGCTCGACCCATCAAGATGCGTCCCCGCCGTATCCCGCTGGCACGCCAGGAGGCGGCAGACAAGGCTGTGTTGGAGATGCAGCGGGCAGACTTCATTGAGCCCTCAGACAGCCCCTGGGCGGCGCCAGTCGTCATGGTTCCGAAGAAGGGGGGCAAGCTGAGGTTCTGTGCGGACTACAGGCGGCTGAATGAGGTAACCAGGAAGGACTCATACCCCATACCACGTATCGATGAGTCGCTGGACCTGGTTAGGGGGTCCTCCTGGTTCTCCTCACTAGACCTCCGCAGTGGCTACTGGCAGGTGCCCCTCTCCCCAGAGGCCAGAGCCAAAACTGCATTCTCCACTAACAGAGGACACTGGCAGTTCAAGGTCCTGTGCTTTGGCCTGTGCAACGCTCCAGCTACTTTTGAGCGTTTGATGGACAGGGTGCTGGATGGCATCCCCAGACAGCAGTGTCTGGTATACCTCGATGACATCCTGGCCCATGGCAGCTCCTTCCAGTCAGCCCTGGGGGCGCTACGGCGTGTGCTGGAGAGGGTGGCTGCCGCAGGTCTGAAGCTCCACCCCGAGAAGTGCCACTTCATGAGGAGAGAGGTGTCCTTCTTGGGCCACCGAGTGGGGAAGGAGGGGATCAGCACCATGGAGGACAAGGTAGGGGCTGTCAGAGACTGGCCCACCCCCACCGACCAGCGTCAGCTGAAGAGCTTCCTGGGCCTGGCCTCGTACTACAGGAGGTTTGTACGGGGCTTCTCAAGCGTTGCTGCTCCACTGAACCGCCTGCTGCCGAAGGACAAAGCTTTCACTTGGACAGTGGAGTGTGAGGAGGCGTTCAACACCCTCAAACGTGCACTGATCGAGGCCCCCGTGCTCGCCCCCCCTGACCTCACCTTGCCCTTTATCCTGGACACAGACGCGAGCAATGTGGGCATGGGTGGGGTGCTGGCCCAGGTGGGGCCAGCGGGGGAGAGAGTGGTGGCGTACTTCAGCAAAACATTTGACAAACATGAGCGCCGCTACTGTGTCACCCGGCGGGAGCTCTTGGCTGTTGTGGCTTCCGTCAAACACTTCAAGTACTACCTGGGTGGTCTGCCCTTTACTGTAAGGACTGACCACTCTGCTCTCCAGTGGCTCATGTCTTTCAGAGAGCCAGAGGGGCAGGTGGCACGCTGGTTGGAGGAGCTTCAGCCGTATGACTTCACAGTGGTGCACAGGGCAGGGGCACGCCACTCCAACGCCGACGCCATGTCCCGTCGGCCCTGTACTGCAGACGGCTGCCGCCACTGTGAGCGGAGAGAGGGACGGGAGAGAGAGCTGTGTGCAGAGGGGGTCTGTGCCACAGTGTGTCGGGCGAGCGGGCCTGTCTGCTGTGAGCTGCAGACTGTCGACGTGGCTGAATGGCGGCAGCAGCAGGGACGGGACACAGACCTACAGCCAGTGCTACAGTGGGTAGAGGCGCAGGTGAGGCCACCATGGGAAGAGGTGACAGCGCTCTCACTCGCGACCAAAGGGTTGTGGTCAAAGTTTGAGAGACTGCGGCTGGCTGATGGCGTGCTACAGCGGGCATGGAAGGAGTCAGCTACGGGTGAGGAGAGGTGGCAGGTGGTGGTCCCAAAAGCATTGCGGGAGGCTGTGCTCCAGAGTACTCATGGCGGGGTGGGGACTGGACACTTTGGGGTCACAAAAACACTGCGCCGTCTCCGTCAGGGCTTCTACTGGGGGCAGCACAAGAGGGATGTGGAGGACTTTTGTCGCCGCTGTGACAACTGCACAGCGAGAAAGGGCCCCCCAGGCCGCTCTCATGCTCAGCTCCAACAGTTCCCAGTGGGGGCTCCCATGGAGAGGGTGGGAGTGGATGTAGTTGGGCCGTTCCCCACCACAGACAGTGGAAACCGCTGGGTGCTCACGGCCATGGACTATTTCACAAAATGGCCCGAGGCCTATGCTCTGCCTGACCAGGAGGCAGAGACCATCGTCGACGCCCTGACAGCGGGGATGTTCAGCAGGTTTGGAGCTGCAGAGTCCATCCACAGCGACCAGGGCAGAAACTTTGAGTCCCGTGTGTTCGCCACCATGTGTGAGAGGCTGGGTATGCACAAGACCCGCACTACTCCTCTCCATCCTCAAAGTGATGGCCTTGTAGAGCGCTTCAATAAAACGCTTGGACAGCAGCTGGCCATCGTCTCTTCCAAACACCAGCGTGACTGGGACAAGCACCTGCCTATGGTCCTCATGGCATGCCGCTCCGCTGTCCAAGACTCCACCTCCTGCACGCCTGCCCTCCTCATGCTGGGGAGAGAGATCCGCACCCCTGCGGAGATGGCGTTTGGTCGGCCCCTGGATAGCCCTCATGTTCCCCCGGGGCCGGAGTATGCCCGGAGACTCCAGGACCGCCTGGAGACAGCCCACACCTTCGCCAGAGAGCAGCTGGTGAATGCAGGTGTGAGGCAGAAGAGGAACTATGACGTGCACACCCGGGGAAGGCACTTTGTGGCTGGGGAGCTGGTCTGGGTCTACAGCCCGCTAAGGAAAAAAGGCAGATGCCCCAAGTTGGACAGTCACTGGGTGGGACCCTGCAGTGTCCTGGAGAGGGTAGGGGAGGTTGTTTACCGGGTGCAGCTTCCTCCCAGGGGGAGAAAGGTGGCACTGCACTGGGACAGGTTAGCCCCATACAGAGGGGCCTCTTCTCCCCAAACCCCAGGAACCCCCACTATTCCCCTCTCTGGCAATGCCATTCTCCAGGCACCCACCCCCAGGTGCCGCAGACAAGGCTCCAGACAGCCCACTCCCCCTGTCTCCCCCCCTGTGTCACCGCGTGGTTCCCCAGAGCCACGGACTGTATTACCCGTTCCCGCTTCCTTGTCCCCCATATCCCTGCCTTCATCCCCTGGTTCCCAGAGGGGCACTCTGCGACCATCACGGCCACGCAGGCAAAGGAGACCTCCGGGTCGCTTCAGAGACTTTGTTTGTTCCCTCGGGGACGAGGGACTTTGTGGTGGGGGGGCTGTGTAGCGACCCGCACAGACAGCTGTGTGTTATGTGTTAGGCTAGTAGGTGGTTGTGTTCGCGGGGTCCGACATGTCAGTCAACCTGCTATCTGCCAATCATGGGAATGCCTGGAATGTTCTGATGCCGGGCATCCTGGCGGTTGGCGGAGTGGCGTGGAGGGGGGTTGGGCAGGGGGATGGAGCATTGGAAGTTAAGACCAGGTTTTGCCTTTGTTCTCTCTCTTACGTCTGGGCTTCACAAGAGAAGGTCACGATTGGCTTGTGGGTTATCTTTCATTTATTTGGCGTGGGCTACGGCCAAACAGTAGCCTGTGTAAAGTTGGTTTAATAAACCGTCCATTCGTAAACTCAATCCTCTGTCTGGACAGTCGTTCTTTTATGATCTAGTCAGGTCATTACATTGGTGTCAGAAGTAAAAACGTTGATAAAAGTTTGCCAGCTAGCTAGCTGACTTCTGTGGCTAGCTACCATAGGTGAGAACGGGGGTTGAAAATGCTTCGAGGGAATCCGAAAGTGAAGGTGGAGGTAGGGGACGATTATGGCCAAGGAGATACGTGTGAATGGACGTCGGAGGTTCTGGCTGAGGAGATCGCCAGGGCGTCGGAGCGCAGAGGCCGCTTGAGGGAGGACGCTAGAGTGATGGCGGCTGAGGCGGGCATGAGCGCCTCGTCGACTGTGTTTCGCGCGGATTCTGGTGGGCGGGCCGAAGTGGTGACGTCGACGCGGCGGGACGAGGAATCTGGGGCTCAGGATGTAAACAAACATGGCGGCGCCCAGTTCCCGGCTGCGTCCGTATCTGTTAAGACCCCGAAGTATTCCGGTAAGGCGGATTGGGAAGCTTTTCATGCTCAGTTTGAACTGTTAGCTCATTTTAGGGGGTGGTCGGATGAAGAAAGGGCACTGCAGTTGGCTTTATGCCTCACGGATGAAGCTCTGGCCTGTTTGATATTGATTAGCCCCGAGGACAGACATGATTATGGCGCTTTAGTGGGAGCACTGAGGAGGCGCTATGGACAGTGTGTACAGCCCGGGCTACTGCGCTCCGAACTGAGTAATAGACGCAGGCAGCCTGGAGAGCCTCTACGGGTGTTAGCTAATGACATTGAGAGCCTCTCTCGGCGGGCATATGCTCACATGCCCCCCTCCGTGCAGAGCGAGCTAGCACGGGACCAGTTCATACAGGCGCTCTCTCCTACGGAGCTGCGCATACAGACCCAGCTGGCTCATCCTGAGTCATTGCAGATAGCCTTGGAGATGGCTTTGGAGAGGGAGCTGGTGTGGGCTGGGACTTCAGCTGGGGCTTTGGTGGGGGTGCAGGGAGACACACCCTCTGTGCGAGCTGGGGGGCAGAGCAGCCCGGAGCCGGAAAAGCCTGCATGGGTGGCTGAAATGACAGAACTCATTCGTGCTGTGTCGCTACAGGCGGCACAAAACACACACCCTGGTCCCAGGGTCTGCTGGGGTTGTGGCCAGCCAGGCCATCTGCGCCGAAATTGCCCCATGTCCCCCAGAGCTCAGGGAAACGGCTCGGGGTCCGCATAGACCGGGTAGTGCGGACCCCTGGCTTTCTATCCCAACCACCATCATCTTCAGGAGGAGCCCACCGGCACAGACGGGGACGCAAGGCTCCACTTCCCCCAGAAGCAGACGAGAGCAAGCGAATGGAGCCTGTTGTTGTGGTGGGCCGGACCTGTGTTGGGGACTTTTGTCATGTCCCTGTCACTGTGGAGGGTGTGCCCTGCTCCGCCCTGGTGGACACTGGGTCCACAGTAACCCTGGTGAGGCCAGATATTGTGCCAGGTTGGACTCAGTGTGAGCCTACAACTGTGCAGCTCCGCACAGTCACAGGTGAGCTGGCACCCATGAAAGGGAAGGGAATAATGACTCTGACAGTAGGGGGCAGGACTGTGCGTCATCCTGTGTGGGTGGCGGCTGTGCAGGACCCTTGTATCCTGGGGTTGGACTTTCTTAGGAGCACAGGCTGCCAGTTAGACCTAAATAGGGGCACACTGAGCTTCCAGGGAGGGCCGGAAGTCACCATGGCCCCCCCTAATGTCACATTCACTCAACCCAACAAACCCTTTACTCCAACAGTTAAAGCAGCAGAGACTCATGGCTGCCCCCCCTCCCCCACAGCTGTGTGTGACTTTTCCCCAGCCCCCCTGTCACCTACTGCGGTGTGTTACATTCCCCCAGCTACCTCCATGACACAGCCCTCTGTGAGCCCAGGCCGCGCCCCCCCAGCCCAGCTACCCCAGATGGGAGAGGAGAGGACACTGTCTGCAGTGAGGGAGATATGGGGGAGGAACTGTGTTGGTCTTGACCCCGAGCAGCAGGAACGGTTGTGGCAGTTGCTGTTTGAATTCAGAGACAGCTTTGCGCTGAGTGAGGAAGAGGTGGGTCAGACTCATCTGGTGCAGCATGAGATCGACACAGGTGATGCTCGACCCATCAAGATGCGTCCCCGCCGTATCCCGCTGGCACGCCAGGAGGCGGCAGACAAGGCTGTGTTGGAGATGCAGCGGGCAGACTTCATTGAGCCCTCAGACAGCCCCTGGGCGGCGCCAGTCGTCATGGTTCCGAAGAAGGGGGGCAAGCTGAGGTTCTGTGCGGACTACAGGCGGCTGAATGAGGTAACCAGGAAGGACTCATACCCCATACCACGTATCGATGAGTCGCTGGACCTGGTTAGGGGGTCCTCCTGGTTCTCCTCACTAGACCTCCGCAGTGGCTACTGGCAGGTGCCCCTCTCCCCAGAGGCCAGAGCCAAAACTGCATTCTCCACTAACAGAGGACACTGGCAGTTCAAGGTCCTGTGCTTTGGCCTGTGCAACGCTCCAGCTACTTTTGAGCGTTTGATGGACAGGGTGCTGGATGGCATCCCCAGACAGCAGTGTCTGGTATACCTCGATGACATCCTGGCCCATGGCAGCTCCTTCCAGTCAGCCCTGGGGGCGCTACGGCGTGTGCTGGAGAGGGTGGCTGCCGCAGGTCTGAAGCTCCACCCCGAGAAGTGCCACTTCATGAGGAGAGAGGTGTCCTTCTTGGGCCACCGAGTGGGGAAGGAGGGGATCAGCACCATGGAGGACAAGGTAGGGGCTGTCAGAGACTGGCCCACCCCCACCGACCAGCGTCAGCTGAAGAGCTTCCTGGGCCTGGCCTCGTACTACAGGAGGTTTGTACGGGGCTTCTCAAGCGTTGCTGCTCCACTGAACCGCCTGCTGCCGAAGGACAAAGCTTTCACTTGGACAGTGGAGTGTGAGGAGGCGTTCAACACCCTCAAACGTGCACTGATCGAGGCCCCCGTGCTCGCCCCCCCTGACCTCACCTTGCCCTTTATCCTGGACACAGACGCGAGCAATGTGGGCATGGGTGGGGTGCTGGCCCAGGTGGGGCCAGCGGGGGAGAGAGTGGTGGCGTACTTCAGCAAAACATTTGACAAACATGAGCGCCGCTACTGTGTCACCCGGCGGGAGCTCTTGGCTGTTGTGGCTTCCGTCAAACACTTCAAGTACTACCTGGGTGGTCTGCCCTTTACTGTAAGGACTGACCACTCTGCTCTCCAGTGGCTCATGTCTTTCAGAGAGCCAGAGGGGCAGGTGGCACGCTGGTTGGAGGAGCTTCAGCCGTATGACTTCACAGTGGTGCACAGGGCAGGGGCACGCCACTCCAACGCCGACGCCATGTCCCGTCGGCCCTGTACTGCAGACGGCTGCCGCCACTGTGAGCGGAGAGAGGGACGGGAGAGAGAGCTGTGTGCAGAGGGGGTCTGTGCCACAGTGTGTCGGGCGAGCGGGCCTGTCTGCTGTGAGCTGCAGACTGTCGACGTGGCTGAATGGCGGCAGCAGCAGGGACGGGACACAGACCTACAGCCAGTGCTACAGTGGGTAGAGGCGCAGGTGAGGCCACCATGGGAAGAGGTGACAGCGCTCTCACTCGCGACCAAAGGGTTGTGGTCAAAGTTTGAGAGACTGCGGCTGGCTGATGGCGTGCTACAGCGGGCATGGAAGGAGTCAGCTACGGGTGAGGAGAGGTGGCAGGTGGTGGTCCCAAAAGCATTGCGGGAGGCTGTGCTCCAGAGTACTCATGGCGGGGTGGGGACTGGACACTTTGGGGTCACAAAAACACTGCGCCGTCTCCGTCAGGGCTTCTACTGGGGGCAGCACAAGAGGGATGTGGAGGACTTTTGTCGCCGCTGTGACAACTGCACAGCGAGAAAGGGCCCCCCAGGCCGCTCTCATGCTCAGCTCCAACAGTTCCCAGTGGGGGCTCCCATGGAGAGGGTGGGAGTGGATGTAGTTGGGCCGTTCCCCACCACAGACAGTGGAAACCGCTGGGTGCTCACGGCCATGGACTATTTCACAAAATGGCCCGAGGCCTATGCTCTGCCTGACCAGGAGGCAGAGACCATCGTCGACGCCCTGACAGCGGGGATGTTCAGCAGGTTTGGAGCTGCAGAGTCCATCCACAGCGACCAGGGCAGAAACTTTGAGTCCCGTGTGTTCGCCACCATGTGTGAGAGGCTGGGTATGCACAAGACCCGCACTACTCCTCTCCATCCTCAAAGTGATGGCCTTGTAGAGCGCTTCAATAAAACGTTTGGACAGCAGCTGGCCATCGTCTCTTCCAAACACCAGCGTGACTGGGACAAGCACCTGCCTATGGTCCTCATGGCATGCCGCTCCGCTGTCCAAGACTCCACCTCCTGCACGCCTGCCCTCCTCATGCTGGGGAGAGAGATCCGCACCCCTGCGGAGATGGCGTTTGGTCGGCCCCTGGATAGCCCTCATGTTCCCCCGGGGCCGGAGTATGCCCGGAGACTCCAGGACCGCCTGGAGACAGCCCACACCTTCGCCAGAGAGCAGCTGGTGAATGCAGGTGTGAGGCAGAAGAGGAACTATGACGTGCACACCCGGGGAAGGCACTTTGTGGCTGGGGAGCTGGTCTGGGTCTACAGCCCGCTAAGGAAAAAAGGCAGATGCCCCAAGTTGGACAGTCACTGGGTGGGACCCTGCAGTGTCCTGGAGAGGGTAGGGGAGGTTGTTTACCGGGTGCAGCTTCCTCCCAGGGGGAGAAAGGTGGCACTGCACCGGGACAGGTTAGCCCCATACAGAGGGGCCTCTTCTCCCCAAACCCCAGGAACCCCCACTATTCCCCTCTCTGGCAATGCCATTCTCCAGGCACCCACCCCCAGGTGCCGCAGACAAGGCTCCAGACAGCCCACTCCCCCTGTCTCCCCCCCTGTGTCACCGCGTGGTTCCCCAGAGCCACGGACTGTATTACCCGTTCCCGCTTCCTTGTCCCCCATATCCCTGCCTTCATCCCCTGGTTCCCAGAGGGGCACTCTGCGACCATCACGGCCACGCAGGCAAAGGAGACCTCCGGGTCGCTTCAGAGACTTTGTTTGTTCCCTCGGGGACGAGGGACTTTGTGGTGGGGGGGCTGTGTAGCGACCCGCACAGACAGCTGTGTGTTATGTGTTAGGCTAGTAGGTGGTTGTGTTCGCGGGGTCCGACATGTCAGTCAACCTGCTATCTGCCAATCATGGGAATGCCTGGAATGTTCTGATGCCGGGCATCCTGGCGGTTGGCGGAGTGGCGTGGAGGGGGGTTGGGCAGGGGGATGGAGCATTGGAAGTTAAGACCAGGTTTTGCCTTTGTTCTCTCTCTTACGTCTGGGCTTCACAAGAGAAGGTCACGATTGGCTTGTGGGTTATCTTTCATTTATTTGGCGTGGGCTACGGCCAAACAGTAGCCTGTGTAAAGTTGGTTTAATAAACCGTCCATTCGTAAACTCAATCCTCTGTCTGGACAGTCGTTCTTTTATGGTCTAGTCAGGTCATTACAATATACTGGTTTATATACAGTCAACGCACTTAGTAGACAAGTCCCCGCTGCCTTCGGGAGAGCCACCCCTTAAGTAGAACGGAATCAATGGTAAACGGCCTGAGTGGGACATTTTAATTTATCTAATATCTTTGCTGTCAGCGTCAGATTCTGCGCGATTTCAACCCAACATTTCTGGTGCGAAAACAACCGCTGATGACGTAAAACAAGCGCGCAGCGCCGCGCCTGCAGAGTTGGGTCACAGATGTTTTATAACTAATTCAAGATAGACCACAGCCTGTCGTTTCCAATGGGAACAAATGAGTCATAGTGGGCAGAACAAGCAAGGAGGTGGGCAGAGCCAAATACGAGCTAGCGAGATCCTAGCATACATACGTTCTAGCATAGGTTTGCATATTTCCGTTAGGGAACGCATACTGTGAAATGCACGTGTGCAATAACTCAATCAACTTTGCACTCCTAAACAACGCGATTTTTAAAAACTTTGACGAAGGCTAAAGTCTACAAAACGTAGTCCACTCAGTTAATAACAGATTCTAGTTTTGGGAACATAAAACTGTATTGAGATCAAATGTTTCATAAGTGCGTTGACTGTATATGAACCAGTATATGACTATTTGAACGAGCAAAAATGAGGAAGTGGGATGTGTCTCTGCTGACAGCTTTGGCTGAAGCTGACATATCTATCTTGTTTCAATTTGCAGAATGAAGGCCAAAATCTTCTTCCACATTTTCCCAAAATCAAATCAAATTTTGTGTCACATGCGCCGAATACAACCTTACAGTGAAATGCTTACTTACAAGCCCTTAACTAACAATGCCGTTTTAAGAAAATGCAAAAAAGTAAGAATAACAAGTAAAATAAAAGAATAACAAATAATTAAACAGCAGCAGTAAAATAACAATAGAGGGGCTATATACTGGTACAGAGTCAATGTGCGGGGGCACTGGTGTCGAGGTAATATGTACATGTAGGTGGAGTTATTAAAGTAAATATGCATAGATAATAACAGAGAGTAGCAGCAGCGTAGAAGGATGGGGGGGGGGCAATGCAAATAGTCAGGGTAGCCATTTGATTAGATGTTCAGGACTCTTATGGCTTGGGGGTAGAAACTGTTTAGAAGCCTCTTGGACCTAGACTTGGCGCTCCGGTACCGCTTGCCGAGTGGTAGCAGAGAGAACAGTCTATGACTAGGGTGGCTGGAGACTTTGACAATTTTTAGGGCCAACCTCTGACGCAGCCTGGTATAGAGGTCCTGGATGGCAGGAAGCTTGGCCCGGGGATGTACTGGGCCGTACACACTACCATCTGCTCTCGATGGTGCAGCTGTGGAACCTTTTGAGGATCTGAGGACCCATGCCAAATCTTTTCAGTCTCCTGAGTGGGAATAGGTTTTGTCGTGCCCTCTTCACGACTGTCTTGGTGTGCTTGGACCATGTTAGTTTGTTGGTGATGTGGACGTCAAGGAACTTGAAGCTCTCAACCTGCTCCACTATAGCCCCGTCGATGAGAATGGGGGCGTGCTCGGTCCTTTTCCTGTAGTCCACAATCATCTCCTTTGTTTTGATCACGTTGAGGGAGAGGTTGTTGTCCAGGCACCACACTGTCAGGTCTCTGACCTCCTTCCCTATAGGCTGCCTCATCGTTGTCGGTGATCAGGCCTACCACTGTTGTGTCATCAGCAAACTTAATGATGATGTTGGAGTCGTGCCTGGCCATGCAGTCATGGGTGAACAGGGAGTACAGGAGGGGAATGAGCACGCAACCCTGAGGGGCCCCCGTGTTGAGGATCAGCGTCGCGGATGTGTTGTTACCTACCCTTACCACCTGGGGTCGGCCTGTCAGGAAGTCCAGGATCCAGTTGCAGAGGGAGGTATTTAGTCCCAGGGTCCTTAGCTTAGTGATGAGCTTTAATAAGCCAGGAAAGTACTTGGCGTATCTAGCTAAAAAGAGAGCTGACTCACAGTCAATTGCTACTATAACTGATTCTGATGGCAATCATTTCTATGAAAATAAATTGATAAATGACTCATTTTATGCAAATCTTTATGCCTCAGAACTGCCAAATGATGCACCCAAATTAATGGAGAACTTATTTTCTAAGATTGAGCTCCCTACTATCTCCGAAGAACAGAGGTCTCTCCTTAATGCCCCTATTACCGAGGAAGAGATAATGTTCGCAATTAAGAATCTGCAAAATGGTAAGGCCCCAGGACCAGATGGGTTTTGTAGTGAGTTCTATAAAGAGTTACATGGCCTGATCCTTGAGCCATTGCGTGATATGTTTAACCACTCATTTTCAAATGACCAGCTCCCTCAAACGCAGAGAGAAGCCAACATAATCACTTATTCTCAAAAAGGGAAAATGTCCAGAGTCTTGTTCCTCGTACAGACCAATTTCCCTTCTGAATGTGGATAGAAAATTGCTTTCTAAAATTCTAGCCACAAGATTAGAGGACTCACTGTCACTAATTGTGAAAGGAGACCAAACTGGCTTCATTAAGGGCCGTAAGACATGCAACAATGTCAGGCTGCTTCTTAATGTAATTCAAGCCTACCAACAAAGTGCTATGGATGGTATTTTGCTCTCCCTAGATGCTGAGAAAGCATTTGATCGTGTGGAGTGGTCTTACCTATTCTTTGCTCTAAATAAATTTGGTCTAGGGGACAACTTTATAAAATGGGTGAAAGTTTTATATGATGATCCTCAGGCTGCTGTCCTTACTAATGGGCTAAGGTCAAATAGCTTCTCTATATACAGAGGTACCAGACAGGGCTGTTCTTTGTCCCCTCTCTTATTTGCACTCGTTATGGAACCACTGGCCGAGGCCATCAGGGTAACGCCTGCAGGGGCTGCTCATTGGTGATGTTCACCATGAAATAAGCTTGTATGCTGATGTTCTGATATTCATCTCTAGTCCCGAGACTTCAATTACATGTCTTATTAATATTATTGAATTATTCAGCGAATTCTCAGGCTACAAGATTAACTTAACTAAATCAGAGGTTATGCCACTTGGTAACCTTCACTCTGTACCTAATACTTCTCCCCCTTCCCTTTCAAATGGTCTCCCTCAGGTTTTACGTATCTGGGTATATTTGTTACTCCTAAATTCCAGCAAATGTACAAAGCCAATTTTGTTCCCTTGTTTGATACAATAAGACAGGATCTGGAGCGCTGGAACTCTCTCCCGATTTCTTGGTTGGGTAGAATATCCCTCTTGAAAATGAACAATTTACCTAGACTACTTTACCCAATCCAAATGATCCCAGTATTACTCTCCAATAAGGTAATAAATGATGTAAATTGATGGCTAAGTTCCTTTATATGGAGTAAACGCAAGCCAAGACTGAAGATGGCAATATTGCAGCTGCCAAGTTCTATGGGTGGCTTGGATCTGCCCAATATCAGGTTCTATCAGTGGTGTGCCCACCTATGTTATATTTCTGACTGGATCACAACCGATGACTCCTCTATTTGGTTAGACATTGAGACTTCTCTTTCAAAATACCCCTTACAGGATCTTTTATTTTTCAGAAGTTTCAAGTATGTAGAAGATCACTGCAATAATCCCATTACACTTAACACACTCAAAGTATGGAGGTCAGTTCAACGCTTCCTGGGAAGGTCCAAACTAACCTCTGCTCTTACCCCAATTCTTAACAACTCAGATTTTGGTCCAGGATTGCTGGATGCTGGCTTTAACTTTTGGCTTAATAAGGGCATACGCAGACTAAATGACTTATTTTCTGATAAGATTTTATTGTCATTTGAGCAGATGGTCGAGAAATATAGACTCCCAAAGCAGGACTTTTTCCGCTTCCTACAAGTAAGACATTATATTCTGAAGAGCACCACCTTAATTGGTAACCCTGATATGTCTTTCATTGAAAGAATGCTTTTTTTCCCACAAAGGAAAATGTCTGTTTTATGATGCTTTAAGGTCCTTTTCTGCTGTCAACACACAGAGGGTGAAACAAGTGTGGGAGAAAGAATTGTCTGTTACTATTGACGAAGAGATGTGGGAGGACATTTGGAGATATGCAAAAACAATATCTATATGTAATCGTACTAGAGCAATCCAATTAAGAATAATACACAGATTGCATATCCCTAAATCGCAGACATGCTTTTAGCCCCTCTTCCTCTTCTCCTCAGTGTCTTAAATGCAAAACTGATACAGGCACCCTAACACATTGTTTATGGTCATGTACCAGAATACAAAGATACTGGTCTGGTGTTCTGCAAGAAATTGAAAAGATCCTAGGGGTTGATCTAGAATTGGACCCAGTTTTTTTTTTTACTGTTGGGTCTCCCTAGTAGGCATGTTACTTCTGTGGGTAAGAGGAGGCTTTACAACATCCTTACCTTCGCAGCGAGGAAAAACATCCTTTTACAGTGGATTAGTGATAAGGTTCCTTCTATTAAAGATTGGCATAAGATACTATTTGAATGGGTGCCTCTGGAATATCTGACATGTACATTGCATTCTAAAACAGATCAGTTCTACAAAGTATGGGAACCTTATCTAAAGTCAGAAATGTTTTATATTCAGTGTATGAGTAGTATAAATGGGTTGGTTGTTTCAGTGATAATGCTCAAGAAGCCAGTGTTTAGAGGATATATTGGCACGGGTGTTGTTAAGCCCGAGACAAAGTTGATATATATACTCCAAACACCGGCTTCGAGGGCATTATCACTTTTATACAACAGGTTACCAACATATTCAAATAATGATTGACATATTTTCATTAATATTATTTGGATTATTTTATTCATACTATTTCATCCTTCCACAAGATATAGTCCCGACACAAATCTAGGGTTGCTACCCAAGCTGGCTGGTCATTTGTTCTGTTGCCAGAGACGCGATCCAGTTATTGTCTTTTTATTCTGTATCTATGGACGCGACCCAGTCGTTCGTTCTAAATATTCCATTGCCATACTGGCTGGCAACGTTCTTATCCCTTGCTTGCTAGCTAGCCAACTACGGCTAAGTTACAGTCACGTCAAACGTAAAAAAGAATAACAATAGCTGCATTTGCATTTGTTTAAGCTGGCATAGAAAATGTGCTCATGGGGCCTCCCGAGTGGCACAGTGGTCTAAGGCACTGCATTGCAGTGCTAGCTGTGCCACTAGAGATCTTGGTTCAGGTCCAGGTTCTGCCACAGCCGGTCGCGAACGGTAGACCCATGGGGCGGTGCACAATTGGCCCAGCGTCATCCGGGTTAGAGGAGGGTTTGGCTGCGAGAGATGTTCTTGTCCCATCGCGCACTAGCGACTCGTGTTGGGCCGGACGCAATGCATGCTGACACGTTCGCCAGGTGTACAGTGTTTCCTGCAACACATTGGTGCGGCTGGCTTCCGGGTTAAGCGGGTGTTGTGTCAAGAAGCAGTGCGGCTTGGCTGGGTTGTGTTTCGGAGGACTCACGGCTCTCGACCTTCGTCTCTCCCGAGTCCGTACGGGAGTGGCAATGATGGGACAAGACTAGCTACCAATTGGATACCATGAAATTGGGGATGTGTGTGTATGTATATATATTTTATTACTATTTATTTTATTATTTATTTATAAATAAATAAATAAAAAAAAATATATATATATATACATACACTGCTCAAAAAAATAAAGGGAACACTAAAATAACACATCCTAGATCTGAATGAATGAACTATTCTTATTAAATACTTTTTTCTTTACATAGTTGAATGTGCTGACAACAAAATCACACAAAAATTATCAATGGAAATCAAATTTATCAACCCATGGAGGTCTGGATTTGGAGTCACACTCAAAATTAAAGTGGAAAACCACATTACAGGCTGATCCAACTTTGATGTAATGTCCTTAAAACAAGTCAAAATGAGGCTCAGTAGTGTGTTTGGCCTGTATGACCTCCCTACAACGCCTGGGCATGCTCCTGATGAGGTGGCGGATGGTCTCCTGAGGGATCTCCTCCCAGACCTGGACTAAAGCATCCGCCAACTCCTGGACAGTCTGTGGTGCAACGTGGCGTTGGTGGATGGAGCAAGACATGATGTCCCAGATGTGCTCAATTGGATTCAGGTCTGGGGAACGGGCGGGCCAGTCCATAGCATCAATGCCTTCCTCTTGCAGGAACTGCTGACACACTCCAGCCACATGAGGTCTAGCATTGTCTTGCATTAGGAGGAACCCAGGGCCAACCGCACCAGCATATGGTCTCACAAGGGGTCTGAGGATCTCATCTCGGTACCTAATGGCAGTCAGGCTACCTCTGGCGAGCACATGGAGGGCTGTGCGGCCCCCCAAAGAAATGCCACCCCACACCATGACTGACCCACCGCCAAACCGGTCATGCTGGAGGATGTTGCAGGCAGCAGAACGTTCTCCACGGCGTCTCCAGACTCTGTCACGTCTGTCACATGTGCTCAGTGTGAACCTGCTTTCATCTGTGAAGAGCACAGGGCGCCAGTGGCGAATTTGCCAATCTTGGTGTTCTCTGGCAAATGCCAAACGTTCTGCACGGTGTTGGGCTGTAAGCACAACCCCCACCTGTGGACGTCTGGCCCTCATACCACCCTCATGGAGTCTGTTTCTGACTGTTTGAGCAGACACATGCACATTTGTGGCCTGCTGGAGGTCATTTTGCAGGGCTCTCTGCTCCTCCTTGCACAAAGACGGAGGTAGCGGTCCTGCTGCTGGGTTGTTGCCCTTCTACGGCCTCCTCCACGTCTCCTGATGTACTGGCCTGTCTCCTGGTAGCGCCTCCATGCTCTGGACACTACGCTGACAGACACAGCAAACCTTCTTGCCACAGCTCGCATTGATGTGCCATCCTGGATGAGCTGCACTACCTGAGCCACTTGTGTGGGTTGTAGACTCCGTCTCATGCTACCACTAGGGTGAAAGCACCGCCAGCATTCAAAAGTGATTAAAACATCAGCCAGGAAGCATAGGTCGGGGCCAAACAGACGGGTTTGGTTTAGATTGTTGACAACATGTACGCTATATTTCGTCACCAATGTTTATTGAAAACAAATACATTTGCACAATGAGCACGTGTCTGTCAAATGCATCGTTACAGTTGTTGGTTAGCTAACTAGCTAATTTTTGCCATATTAGCATTGACATGAAATCAGTCAAAACAAGGCATGGTGTCAATGAACAAGATGAAACGAGCCACTTACGTTTCCACACGTCAGTTTCTTGTCATTCTTGCTAGTAATCTGGCCATCCAGAATCACAACACAGCAGACTTCTACCCCATGGAAGCCTGCACATTGTTTTTGTGAGGTTGTCAGCTAAGCCATCTATGGGACTTGTTCTTTACTGTTCTAGTGTGGTTGTGAACTAGACAATTTGAATTAGCAATTGTCCTAAAAGGAAATGTGTGCCATGTGTTACAGAGTACATATGGGTGCCATTCTGTTCAATAGCAATTATGTAGCTTGCCAGTACCTGGTCCATAACAGGTTGGAAAACACTGTTGTAAATGTCTGATTATTTGTTCTCCCTGAAAGGAGCCCAGAATAAAGAGAGGAGGGTAAGGATCTATAAGTTCTTGCTGGAGCACTTTAGACACCTAGTGCTTTAACATCACCATCAAGATCAAATAAAACATCCTAGGTAAGAGCAACAACTGTGGTACATTGTGTAACAGTATAACTTTAAACCGTCCCCTCGCCCCGACCCGGGCGCGAACCAGGGACCCTCTGCACACATCAACAACTGACACCCACGAAGCGTCGTTACCCATCGCTCCACAAAAGCCGCGGCCCTTGCAGAGCAAGGTGCAACCCTACTTCTAGGTTTCAGAGCAAGTGACGTAACTGATTGAAATGCTACTAGCGCGTACCCGCTAACTAGCTAGCCATTTCACATCCGTTACAATTGCATGGTTCTCCCCAAAGAATGTAAGAGTGGCGATGTGCCACCTTGTGGACTGGCTGCATCACTATGTAAATACAAAAAATATATATATTGCATTTTTTACTTGATTTGTTATCATTTAAGGACATTTTGTTTATTCTACATTGCAGGAAATGGCAGTTAGTTGCAAAATCTGAATGCATGCTTTGTGGATGGGGAGCTGCCCCTGGACAGTGATGGGGCGGCGGTGCTAGCCGAGACCTTTGGGATCCTCAGCCTCAAGGAGATCAAGCCGTCAGCGCTGTGGGGCGGCAGGGGCTGGTGGCGACGAGTAGATTGCCAAGGTGGACCAGAAGAAGGTGGTTTCATAGGTACGTTAAACTTTGAATATTGGTACTATTAAAAATAGATTATGATAATTGTACTAGAAATAATACAAAAGGGTACCATTTGGTTGCAATTGAAGCTTTGTTTATTTATTTACTTTTACAAGCAACATGTCTTAATAGTACACACAGTGTTGTATTATAAAACAATTGCTGTAGTTGTGATAATATTGATGATATCACTCTTTATGTCATTTATATCCAGTGACTTACAATAAACATGCATTTGTCCCACACAGTACTTAAAACCACAACTTGTGTTCCCGAGCCACTAGAGGGCGCCAACGGCTAACTAACAAACCCCCATCCATCCTTTCACCCACCCACATCCAGAAGAAAGATTTCATCGATAACATGATTCCCATCATCATCAATCTGAAGAGCATGCTGAAACAGAAGCGCTGGCCAGTTCGGAAGGACATCATGGGCTGCCTCCAGGTAAGGCAGCGAGAGAGGACAGCCATCCTCATGACATGTAGTCCATTGTCAAGGATAATGTCCCTGATAACGACCTTAGAAATTATACTGAACAAAAATATAAACGCAACAGTTTCAAAGATTTTACTGAGTTACAATTCATATAAGGAAATCAGTCAATTGAAATAAATAAATTAGGCTCTAATCTATGGATTTGTGGATTTCATTCACATGACTGGGAGTACAGTTATGCATCTGTTGGTCACAGATACCTTAAAAAAGGTAGGGAGACATCGGTGGCATTGTGTTGTGACAACTACATATTTTAGTGGCCTTTTGTCCCCAGCACAAGATGCACCTGTATAATGATCATGTTCTTTAATCAGCTTCTTGATATGCCACACCCATCAGGTGTATGGATTATCTTGATTAAGTAGAAGTGCTCACTAACAGGTATTTAAACACATTGAGAGAAATGTTTGTGTGTATGTAAAATGTATTGTATGTTATTTCAACTCATTTACATTTATTTTACTTTTTTTGTTCAGTGTTGAAACGTAAAGTCAATTTAAACTTAAATGTTTAAAACACATTTTGAAGAGTAATAACTTAAGACTACGCATGGTTTGCCATACAAAATGTATCCCGGACTACCGCAGCAACACAGGGACATAATAGCCTACAAACAGTCCGGAGTCCCACTCTTGATAATACCATCATAGAACCCCCCCCCCCCCCCCCCCCCCCCCCCCCCCCTCCCCCTCCCCCCCTTTGAGCTATGCAGTCTGCAATCCCATTCTGTTCGCCTCACATAACCCACGCTGTATTTTAAAAACTATACATTCTAAAAACACTTAACAAGACTAGCTAGGCCAACGAAAGAGGACATGGACATTAACATTTTAAATGTAACTTTTTAAGAATATTTAGCTCTCCCAGCTGACGGACCTCCACATGGGGTCTGGGGTGTACACCGCCGTTGGGTTCGCGTGGCAGAACAGCAGTGGATACCTCTCCTAGAAACTGGACAGGAACATCAACTAGGCTATACTCGGATTCAGTTTGATCACTGTAGGTTTTAGCCTGATTCATTACGCAGAACAGAGGAGCACGCTGTGTTTACAAACACTGATAAAGCTTAGCTAATCAATTTGCATGTCCAAGAACACGCTACAACGCGCAGGGCGTTCTGTTCACAAATGCCGGGGAGAAGGCTCGCACTCCCAGCAACCCATCTTACTTGGTTACCCAAATTCCTCCGCACTACCTGTTTTTGTCGCAGGCTGCTTTACCCAGCAGCGAACAGCAACCTCCCCCCGTTAAGGTGAGTGCAATGCGGATACTTGCGAAGGCTATAAGCCTAACATTCATCAAGCCTGAGCTCTCTGCTGTGCTGTGCCTTATCAGTTTCAGAGTCTTGCAAGCAAAAAGTTCATTATTTAGTGACATCATCCCTTACAAGCTGTCCCACAGCTTCACCACAATATGTTGGTTGTTTTTATGTGTTCTAAACCCAGAGGCACAACATCGCGATACTTCCAGGAACGCTTTCGAAATAGACCAAACAGACCAGGCCAAGGTTTTAGGTTTGAGAAGTGAGTGAGAGAAGTGAAAGGTTCTTCCTTTAGTTGTTAATTTTCTCAATCTAAAGGCACAACCTAGATTCAAGCCAATTTCTGAAGTAGTTGAACATGTTACTACTCCAACCTCGTGAAAGTGACAAACTGACACGTTATCATTTGTCAAAAACAATACATTTATGGATTCTTTCAACCCGACTGCCACCCACCCGCCCTTCATCCACACAAGGTTTCAATCCACACAACGTTTCATGACCCTAAACCCGCCCGGGGACTGCAGGTTATGAGTCAACCTGTGCATCACTAATACATCTAAACAGGGCTGAAAAGTGACTGCTAGCAGGAATATATAACTACTTATGGTAATATATACATGTGAACAGGAGAAATATTGACCAGTAGCAGGATAAATACTAATGTTAATGGAAATCAATTAATGAACAGCAGTGTAATGGAGTAATACATCTAATCAATTACCATTGTAGCAGCAGCATAGGTTGTGTCTGAGTGGGTAGAGACCTGTAAATGGGCATAGAATCTGTGTGGATAGTCTGAGGGAGAGCAGTAGTTTTGATCCATTTAAGTCTGTTTGTCTAGCTGAGCCTTGATGCACCGTTACCGCCAGCTGGATGTGAGTATGGAGAACATACAAGGGTCACCAGCATCATCTCATCTCTCGTTTCATGATAAGCATATGGACACATGTAGCCCACATGGACGGAAGCTGGCGAAAATGTAGGCCTACACAAGATAAAAAGGCGATGTCCGTTCACTGTTTTGCTGCTTCCAAACTTGATCTTTTAATAAAGCTTGGGTGAATTTTCAAAGCAGTCTCGAGTCAAAACGTTTATTGCTAGGCTTGGCTACTTGGCGAACGCAATTAGCCTTCATTGAGGGAGGGGTTTTTAATCAAATGAAAGCAAATGGTAAAAAACATGATTTTTTCCCCCCTGTTTATTAATACGAGGGTTACCGGCACACACAAAAACACATCTCCTCTCTGGTTCCATGAGCATAAGGGCACTGTGTGTCACGGCTGTATAGGTTGTGCTTCCGGCTCACAATACATTTTTACCAACCATGTTACTGCTAAGATCTGCTTTTCATTGGTCTAAAATATCCCAATATGCGCTGCATGGAAATGTCACCTTTGCACTTGTTTCAGACACACCTTAAATATTGCCATCCCTCCCACCTCAGCACAAGCGAGCTGATATTAGACAGGTAAATTGCTGAACCTGGCGCATAGGGTGGAAAACGCCAAAGTGCAATTTTTTTACATGCTGAAATTGTAAACTTTATTAATTTTTACTTCACCTTTATTTAACCAGGTAGGCTAGTTGAGAACAAGTTCTCATTTGCAACTGCGACCTGGCCAAGATAAAGCAAAGCAGTTCGACACATACAACACAGAGTGTTTATTCCATGTGTAAATGTGTGTTTGGCACTTGTGCCGCCGTAGCGGCAGCTGAAAATAAAGGCCAAAGTGAAAATTAAACAGAAGTTATGATTAGCTCCCAACAGCTCAAATGGCTTCCTATTTCGCAATAAAGAATCGTTCACTCATGCTGCCAAACATACCCTCGTAAAACTGACCATCCTACCGATCCTCGACTTCGGCGATGTAATTTATAAAATAGCCTCCAACACTCTACTCAACAAATTGGATACAGTCTATCACAGTGCCATCCGTTTTGTCACCAAAGCCCCATAAAATTCATTTTTTTCCCCAAATATAGAAGTATCTATCCCTGTCAATCCTGGTATTACAAATGACGTTTGAAAGATATCTGGCTGTAAAAGATAGAATATGAAGAAATGTCTGAATCAGAATTTCAATAGTCTACAAGCTACATATTTAATTTAATTTGTCACATGCGCCGAATACAACAGGTGTAGGCCTTACAGTGAAATGCTTACTTACAAGCCCTTAACCAACAATGCAGTTTTAAGAAGAAAAATAAATAAGTGTTTAATTACAAAATAAGTAAAAAATTGAAAATAAAAGTAACAAATAATTAAAGAGCAGCAGTAAAATAACAGTAGCGAGGCTGCTTGCCATACGGAACATGAGAGAACAGTCTGTGACTAGGGTGGCTGGAGTCTTTGACAATTTTTAGGGCCTTCCACTAACCCCACCTGGTATAGAGGTTCTGGATGGCAGGAAGCTTGGCCCCAGTTATGTACTGGGTCGTACGCACTGTAGTGCCTTTCGGTCGGAGGCCGAGAAGTTGCCATACCAGGCAGTGATGCAACCAGTCAGGATGCTCTCGATGTTGCAGCTGTGGAACCTTTTGAGGATCTGAGGACCCATGTCAAATCTTTTCAGTCTCCTGAGGGGGAATATGCTTTGTCGTACCCTCTTCATGACTGTCATGGTGTGTTTGGACCATGATAGTTTGTTGGTGACGTGGACACCAAGGAATTTGAAGCTCTCAACCTGCTCCACTACAGCCCCGTCGATGAGAATGGGGGCGTGCTCGGTACTCCTTTTCGTGTAGTCCACAATCATCTCCTTAGTCTTGATCACGTTGAGGGAGAGGTTGTTGTTTCCTCATGAAGCTGGTTGAGTGAATGCCATGAGTAGGCAAAGCTGTCATCAAGGCAAAGGGTGGCTACTTTGAAGAATCTCAAATATAAAATATGTTTTGATTTGTTTAACACTTTTGGTGTTAGATGTCTTCACTATTATTCTAAAATGTAGAAAATAGTCAAAATATAGAAAAACTCTTGAATGAGTAGGTGTGTCCAAACTTTTGACTGGTACTGTATATTTATTGTCACATATCAGTTTGCAAACAATGTAAAAATAATAATATTTCAGTTAATAAAACCGCATACAATTTTTTTTTTGCTTTCTTGAGGAAGACAGCTCCAGAATGGAAGTGTTTCAGCCTTGCTCAGTGCTGTCCGTGGTGGTGGGGCAGCCAGCGGAAAATACGTAGAGTAGGGGTTGGTAATGTTCTCTAGTGGCGCCGTGATTGGCTCAGTGTTCTGTCACTCATGGGGACACTACGTCACCGCAAAATCTACAGGGAGAGCTAGAAAATTCAAGCCCCTTGGGTGCTGCCATAGAGTTACATTAGAAGTGCCCATCCAAGAAGGCTCAAGGTCATTGGCCACAGATAAAATGACGTAAAATCATGTTATATCTACCGTAGCTTTGATTGGACTGATCATGTCAACATCATACTTTCAAAATCTTAACTAGCATTCATAATCATGAATCAAGTCAACAATCTACTGGCAAATCCTTTTCAATCCTTGTCATATGAAGAGAAATTATAGATAAAACGTATCGGTGCTCATCAGCCATTGGACATAAACATTACACAACAAGTTGGAAATCGCAAATTCAACAATGAGTGGTTTGGAAGTAATCAGTGGCAAACTGCAAGCTTTGCAGAGCAATCACTAGCCTGCTATTCAATGGAGAGGGTGTGTGGTCCAAGTCTGGGTTTAAGGTTCTCTTTTCGAAGCTTAAAAGGATAAACATTCACTTGCAACACACCATGGGCCAGAAAAGGTTGAATTCATTGGCCATGCGTCAATCCAGCATGAATTCTTCCGCGTTCAAATTAACTGGAAACTCTGAACTGGGAGTTCAGTGAGTTCAAGACTGGGAACTCGGGGGAAAAAAAGAGCTCCGACTGGCAAAATATGCTTTGAACGGTCATCCAACTTGGAATTCCAAGTCGGGAACTCGGGCCTCTTTCTAGAGCTCCAACCTGAAGATCACTGGCGGCATGATTTGACCTTGTTTTTTTCCAGAGTTCCCAGTTGTCGTGAAAGCACCGTAAATCCACAGAATGCCAGATTTTTAAGAAAACATTTGTCCACAAGGACTGCCATGCCACCTTCCTGTTCAAGTGACCACAGCACAGTAAGGTGAGTCCAAAAATGTATTGTATGCTGCTGCATAAATGATGCCAGGGAGATATGTATACTGTAGCTAAGAAAGTCATACTAAGTGTATGTTGTGTAGTAAGCTGTTAGAAGCCCATGTGCCTCACCCTAATAACTTGGTCCCTTCCCCCCTCATAACTTAGCCTACTGTTCTGACTGGGTGGTGCACATGTAGCCTACAGCCTGTTTGAGAAATGCAATCATCGAATATTGTAAGATTTTTAATTGTCTGCTTATATGCCCCTTATATGCAGTAAATGAGGCTGAATGAACTGTTTCGTTGCCAGACAAGGCTCCGCTGATAGCCAGGTGTAGCGGTGGTAAGGATTCACTCCATGGTGCTGAAAAGAAAGCTCTGCTGTCGGGACAGCTTTATGTAGGCCCTAACAGTTTGTGGACACCGTTTGTCACCATTATAGCGCAATTAATGTATAGTCTAGTGTTGTGTTGTGGCTTTGCTGGCATGCATTGGTGATGAAAAAAAGTTTGCCTCACCAAGATTTACATAGTAACATTACCACTGATGGTGTTTTCAGGTACTGTCACCAATTTACTGACTAAATGAAAGGTCCTTAATGTAGAGAGAAAAGTGCTGCCATTGAGCCACAAATCAATGGCTGGCAGCCCCATGATAAATCCCAACAAGAACAGTGTCCGGGGGTGGCTATTTCCCAGTCACTAAAGTCATCAGTTGGCACTAAGCTCCAAAGCTAGAAGTGCTACTATCTTAAAAGCTGCTAACCTAATGCGGAACCCTACACTTGATCCTAACCAAACTGCTAACCTTATGTCTAACTTTAAAGACCAAAAAGATAATTTCCCAACATAATATCCTTGTTACATGTTACTCAGGTAACATAAACTAAGTTACATTCAGGAAAGGAGTCAGCACCATCTTCAGTGACCGGAGAACAGGTATGCCACATTTTGATCTTTCGACAGATGCCATTTGATGATTAGAACATTGTGATAATGTGTTTGGTTTGACTGTTTTTTTTCTTCACAGGTTCAAAGACTGGGGAAGATGTCACCTGATCAGCAGTAAGTAAAAATTGTAAAGCGTTAAACTATTGTAATGGGTCGAATGTTTCACCTGATTATTCTGGTATTTTCAGAACTCGTGTCAAGGGAATGGAACTTGCAGTCCCCACTCAATAATAAAACAAGACAAATCCAGCAGTAGTTGTTTATTTTTCATGTTCTCTTCTGTCCATACTGAACACATTCGATGTCCTATCTAATATTTTCTGTGTTTATTTTTGTAAATTAAAATCCACCGCACATGTCAGAATATTAGAAGTGAGTTTTATTATTCATAGACATACGGTTTAAGAATTCTCAGAGGATTTGTACCTGGCCTGAGATGGGTGTTACATGAGTCTGGTTCAGAAAATGTAATCAATAAATTAAACATGTGAACACTTGAAAAGCTTGAACCTTTACATGACTTCAATGCCAACCTCCAGCATTGGAGAAATTAAAGGAAAATTTTCAACACTGGATAGATGGAACCTCATGATCTTTGGATTGGAGGAAATGTGATTGGCAGTTAGTATTTGGCTTAGCTAGCCCCAACCACAGAACATGTATTGGAATACATCTTTCACTGTGTATTTACAACTAAATTGTAGGTTTTAAAGAAAGGGCTTGTAAATAACAGCTAGGTTTTGTAATTAGATTTTAGATCAGGAAAGGTGATTGTTTACAGCTGAATACTGAGTGGTTGAAAGTTATATTTTTCCCAAAACCAAATAAAAAAAACAGTATTTTACAAATATTTAAAAAAGTAAACCTTTATCTATAGGCATTTCAAAATTATATTCCATCAAAAATAGTCTGACATTTTGCTGGTAGAAAAAAAAAGTTCTAAATGACAGGTTTTTGAAGCAAATGTTTACAGTAGAAATGTGTTATGTTCGATTTACTTCAGAACTTAGCTAAATACTTTTTCTCCTCCTGGCAGAAGATCTTACATAAATGTTTTTTTTTTTCTCCAGCAGATGATGTTAAAAACCTTTTAAAACATGCAATAACTAACTTAACTCCATAATTTAGCAAAATAAGTTGATTGGTGATAAACGGTCAACAAGTTGGTTTCAAAACTTGTCTGTATCTGTAACGATGGTTAACAGTTCTATATAGATGTGAAAACTTGTTACCTTTGGCAAACTTGAATCATTTCAGACATGCTGAGAGCTCAAGGCACGTACTGTGGCAGCTCACTGGTCATCTCACACACTTAATGAGTTCAGTCCAAAGTACCACACCTTTCACTTCCATGCCCTTCGTCTTCCTCTTCAGATGACAAACGAAGATTTGTGTCGGAAGTCACCCTGAAATAAAAAGGAAGAGCAAGTAAGCTAAAGTTAAAGGACTGCCTAGTTGAACTTTTTTGAGTTAAAAAGAATCGTAGTTTTTCTTTACGCACCTCGTCCTCGGTTCTGACGTAGTCCACTCCTTCTCCTTTGGCTGGTGC
Source organism: Salvelinus namaycush (assembly GCF_016432855.1). Lineage (NCBI taxonomy): Eukaryota > Metazoa > Chordata > Actinopteri > Salmoniformes > Salmonidae > Salvelinus > Salvelinus namaycush. The sequence goes on along the minus strand of NC_052309.1, from coordinate 39,074,138 downwards.
TTTGTAACTGTGAAACACAATGGAGACATGATCAGAAGGCATTTATGCTGTTGCAAAAACAACACCATTTCTAGAAAGAATTGTTCCATGCATGTTATAAAACCTTGGGCCGTAAGTTAACCAGGTCAAGTTGTGAAGTCAAGCCTGTTCATAAAGTCTAAATTGGAAAATGTTAAACCTCAATGAGCCATGACCCATCCCTATTGCCGCTCAATAGGAAGTTTCACTCACTTGTTTCCAGTCTGTTTCTGGCTGGCGAAGTAACCACGCTTGTATGCAAAGCAGAGGCCCACTGTTATGCACAATAGCACCACCACCAGCACTCCCAGGATGATCCTGGCAATATTGATATCATCTGGGGAAAAACAACATGAAGAATTGACGTTGAGATACCTTCAACTGTCTCTTTATGAATTGAATACCGGACTACTGGAATGACATGCTTCAACAAACAACATGTGTCTTGTGTACAAATTTGTCAGCTGTCAGACAGACTTACAGATTTCCATCGTCTGCGGTCCACACTCTGAGTGACCCGCGTCGTTCTTTGCTCGGCAGAAGTACTCTGCTGAGTCGTTCATTCTGACAGCACTGAATTTCTGCAGAGGAAAAACCAACAACAGCAAGTCTCAATTACACTCCGTATAACCGGAGTCCTTTCATTCTGGTGTATTTACTGCATGTGGGAAAGTGCAGGCTTATAACGAGGTTCAATTTGAATTACATTGGGGGTGGAACTGTCCCCAAAATGAGTTGCTTTACTGTTCAGATATCCCTTCAGTTCTCGTTGTATGCTGTCTCCCATCGGATTTTAACCCACGATGACGGTCTTGTCCTCTAATTCTAGTCCTGTTACTAATTAGTTGGCTTTCAGTTGGATATGAAAAGCAGATTTGGAAGCATTTGCTGGTGGTCTTCAAAGACAAGCGGCCAATATGAACAGTAGTAGGGTTGTGACTCCCTGGAAGTAAAGCATGTCAGTGACAGCCAGGCCAACCTTTAGAAGCCAGTGTAAAGGTTGAGTGGAGTGAAGGGGCCGAGCCACTGACTATCTGGCTGAGCAGGGGAGAGGGAGTTCAGGAATGTGCCAATGAGGACAGCAGATTCCCCTAATGGCTCAAGCCCCCTCACACCATCAACTGTCACCCCAAAATATCTGCCCCTACCGCTGGGGGCATGGCCACCACCCCCGCAGCCTCGCCCTGCACTACAGTGGCCCCTTCCCTCCCAGTCACTGCACACAAACACACACTCACCAGGGTGCCTGTTTCGGCGTTGAGCGTGTAGGAGGAGTTGATGAACTTAGGGCTGGTCTTGGGGTCATCTGGGATTTCCTCCTTGTTGCGGAACCATTGGTACTGAGACTTGGGGAAACCCTGATCCTCCACGCATCGCAGCTCTGCCGCCGTCCCTACAGGCACCGATTTGGGGACGGCACATTTCGGCACCACTGGCTTCACTGTGGACACAACCACACATTTAGCAATGGCAACATTCAGCATCTGATTGTGTCAAAAACAGCATAGCCCATGATACACACTGAATTATAGTTACTAGGCCAATGAATGATCTCGGAGGGTGGGTATGTGTTTTTTGTCCCATGCCAAACCCTGCCAACACTTTCCATCTTTAGCACTGCGATTTAGCGGAGATGCAGTTTCAGAGGTTTCCCCATATAGCCCAGAACACGCCTTTCGGGCAGGGACGGGCCAGTCAAAAAGCATCCTCATACAGTATGTGTGCCAAAAAGTTGGCGTGACCTAAAACACGGTTTCAGCTTACAGCATCGATAGTTGTAACCACTAATGCAGCTCCGTTTTAGTAAAACAGAGGAAAAACGAGTTCCTGTAAACTGATATGGCTGTTTTAGGGTCATTGTGTTCTGTTCATTGTGTTTTGTATGTTATGTTTCATAGCAACTTTCAAAGCTTCAAGGTTTAAGACTAACGGCAAACATTTTAGCAGTGAAATGATGAGATGCATTAAATAATTGCAACGCAAATGACTGATGGCAAACATGCAATTTCACAGAAGTAGCGGCAATGCTTCCTTCCCCAAACATGTCATTTCAGTCATAGCCACAAGGTGATGCATCTTCGTGTGGGTGTATAGTCTTGAATTTGTTCTGGTTTCAATATTATACCACAGTTTACTGTAGTAATACAACTAATGATGTGCTTCTGGTGCAAAAAAGCTGGTGATGATGTGAAGAAATGCGGCTGGGTGGGATGATAGACCTACCTCTTATGACGAGGTTGATCAAAATCTCATCAAAGGATCTAAAGTCAGTCTGGTCGCTGACCTCGCAACGATAACTGGCTGAGTCTGATCTTGTGGCGTTGGTTATCACCAATGTCGCAGGCTCTCTGATCCTTGCTCTGCCCTCCAAATCTCCTGCAGGAGTAAAAAACATGCTTTAAGTTGCCATTGATTTAATACAGGCATAATTGATGATGAGTACAAAACAATGTCATTCCCTCATTAGTCCAAGTTGTTTGTGTCTGTAAGAGGATTTGAAAATTTTTGGGGGGTTTTGTCACTTTGATATTGATGTTGGAGAAATTAGTGAAGATGCCATTACGACAAAGCACTCCATTGAGTCTGCGTTACCTGAGATTTTCTTCTCAAAGTAGACATAACTGGGCTCCCCATCCTTAATTTTCTTCCATTCGATTCTTGGGTTTTTTGTGGAGATGGACTCTATCAAACAGGACAATTCGATAGCTGCCAGAGGAGACGAGGGAATTAGATGTACGTTTTTTTTTAAAGGAAGAAGCAAAGGATAGATGTTATCTAGTTCTGGTTCCTTAGTGTCATGTCAAGATCAAGCAGGAAATGTCTAACTGATTGTCATGTTGGTGTATACATTACGACATTTCTATTGGCTCTTACATTCAAACTCGTTGGCCCATGGCGCATCATTCGTTGTTTTCAGTATTACTGCCAATACGTTGAAGTAGCCTGCAAAACAGGAAAGGAAGCAACATGAGCCTTACTGCCAAACTTTGCTATTACACACACGTGCAATGTCCATTGGTGGCTGTTTGCAGGGCTGTGGTATGTCAGCTGGCTGTTATGCCTGCATTAGGGATGTTTCTACCCAGTCAGTTCATCCAAAATTCCAGAAACTCAATTAACATCAAACCACTCCATCCCCTTGCTCCCAGTCTACCACCCCACCCAGACACATTCCTCATTCTTTCCAGCGTACCATGACCTGGATCTGTTACCTTCCATTTTTAGTCTGGCGGGGCGAACCAATGCGGGCATATGCAAGGCGAGCTCAGTTTCTGCGCACGGTGGGTAATTGTGCAGGGAGATGCGTGCCCTTCTCGGTGCGAGCTCTCCCGTGCCAGCCTAGCCGCCTGCCCGACCCCTCTCTTTCTTTCTCTCTCTCTCTGCGCCTGACACATGTGCCCATGTAGCAGTAATGGGCCATGAGTGCCCTGGAAACACGCCGCTTTGGTCTGTGACAGAGGGATGTACTGTAAAAAGTAAAATCTAAGCAATCTTAAATGTGTTTTCTTCTGACCAAACTAAATTATCTAACAATGGCAGATAATTTCACTTATTTTAACGAAAAAAATACACACCGTTTTCACATATGTAGACACTGGTTTGGTGCTGGAAATAGTGAATGAGGTTGAAAAGTGATGGAGTTGCAAGTAATTTATCTTGCATGTATTTTAAGATATTTTACCTTAAATCGTCTTATCTTTAAATAAGATAAATTACTTGGAACCCCATCACTTTTCAACCTCATATTCATTATTTCCAGCACCAAACCAGTGTCTACATATGTGAAAACGCCGTGTTTCTATGATCTGTGGTTAAAAAGAGTCCAAAAAAATGTTTCTCTGTGACATCACAGGGTGGGATTAAAAGTTTTTTTTAAATGATTTTCAAAACCTGCAACAAGTTTCTAGCCAGAGGGAGGGTATTTTCTTGCTCCCTACATCACCGTGAATCTCATAGTGTTTGAAAATCACAGTTTTTAAAATGTTTTAACTTATGATGATATAGAACTTTTTAACATTATTGTTTTTTACCAAACGTAGAGACACTGGTTTGTTGCTGGCCTTTTTTTAGGTTAAAATAAGCACAATTATCTGCCAATGATAGTAGATAATTTAGCTTGCTATGAAAAAACCCCCACACATTTTAATAAATGAATTATCACTCAATATAAGATATTTAGGCTTGATTAGATTTCACTTTTTGCAGTGTGCACTGCAGAATCACACAAAGGCCATGCTCCCACACATGCATCCCAATCCAGTCATATACCCATGAATAGTCTCCCTGAGACTAAAGCTTAGGCTCAAGTAGCTGCTAGAGGCCTAAGCCCCCCAATCCATTAAAAAGACAGGAGCCCATTTAGAGCCTTTTACTGTTTTAGAGTTCACCAGGCCTCTGCTGACACAGTGAATTAGCAAAGCACCACACGGTTCTTTCACACAGTAAGGCGAGTCGGTGACCTGAAGAGACAAGTCTTTCTGAAAGCGTAAGGTCACGGATCCTTTGGTAGACCATTCCCCAGGAAATTCTACTCACACCCAGGCATTAAAGTAGGTGTATTTTCTGTGACACTCACCCACTTCCTACTAAGTCAAGGTCAGCTTGCTTTGGTATCATACCAGTTCCCTGCTATCCAATGCATGCATGGTTGAGGGAGCTGTCTGGGGTTGCCTTCTAAAGCAGACAGGGTAAGCTGCTTACCCTAATGTCTCTGAGATCATTACTAGATCACAGCTTGTTTACCTTATGTCGTCAGTTTAAACACCATGCTATACATTGTCCCGCGTTTTGAAAAAGGTGATTATCCGCCCTCGTACATCAATATAAGATTAAACAATTAATGAGATGTAGTAAGGGAGTGATCCGTTTACCCTCACTACTTGGACAGACCAGACTTAGATATGCAGTTTTAGAAACTGTTCTTCGTCCTGTCAGCATTACATGGCAATACAGGAATCTTGATAGCACACAGGGCTGCGGGCCAGAAGGTGGTGGGTTGGCATACCACTGTGGACAAGAGTAGAGGTGGAAAGATTGCCTTTATGGTAAAAAACATTGCATGAATCTATCATCGTATTTGCAGGTCAGAGAAAAAAAATGGCCTTTTAGAAACATTTCACGCAATTGTATTTAATTTTACATATTGGGAGAATATTTTTTAATACCAAACAAATTACTGAAAGTGCAGGCTAAGGATGGACAGAGCAATAGGCCTATGTGTTTATCTTATCATATTTCTGCAATGCCAAATCAGTGTGTCTTGTTTGCAACGAACCTGTCCCTGTTTGTAAACATTTTTATCTGAGCATGGTACTTTCAAAAGTTAGGCCTACCTTTCCACCCTAGGCCGACCAACGCAGAAAAATGTAAGCTTTAACTGCTGGCTACTCTTCTTCTGTGGCTTAACCTAACAAAAAAAGGTCACAAGTGTTTACCGAAAAGCTGTCTGGGTTTAAACAAAAACATTATATTGTACCGAAAGTGAATAGCTTAATCAATTGATAGTGACAGAATTAGATTACTTCTAAAGCAAAGTCTATTTTTTGTCTCCTCGGTTAAAGTTTGTAGCTCAGCCTCCGAATGTCAAAGAAAATTAAACAATGAAAACCCCATATTCATCGGAGTCACATCTTTCCCAGTATTTTACAACTTGTTTCTAGCGTAAAGCATCGCCGACCAAAAATCACTGTTATAGATCAGTTTATATAATCGGATCCATTTTATTTTCTTCAAAATGTTTAGCTAACAAGGGCCTGTGCTTTTTGACATTTTATTTAATAAAAAGGTAGACCTATGGCATACCCTCTCATACCCCCTCAATTCAAGTATTGGTTTTAACTTAACAGCCTGTCACTGACACAGAGGTAAGTGATTTAAAGAGTGCAAGGTGAGTGTAGCATTGACCTACAAATCTATGGATATAGCAGCTTATAGCCTCATTTCGTCTGTCAAACAGCTAGGCCTACCTCTTATTTTTTTTGTTAAATAGGAAGAAATAGGCTCCAACATAAAGCCCTCTTGCTGTTAGTAAAGTCTAATTAAAATGAAGACGGTTTAAATGAATGCCTACTCGAATTTGCCTACATTCAACACCATGAGTTGTCCATTTCCGATTGATTTTGCTGCGGCTGCTGCTTCAAGTTTCAGCACCACAATGCAAGTTAGGCTACTCGGATCTGGCTTATTGTGAGGTCAATAACTCTGATAAATACATCCTGAGCAAGAAACAAATTGTTGTTGAATAAAATCAATTAAAGTAGTAAGCTATCAAAGTTCACATCCAGTCCTCATCTTCGTGCTCTCTTTCTCAAACTGAACAGAACATAGGCTAGTCCCTGCGCAAGATAGTGCATTTTTTTGGACTAGACCTAATCAACAACAAAAAAATTGTAAGAAGCCTTTGACTCTCCTCCTGAACTGCCACCCTAGGCCTCCACAGCACAGCCGTTGGTTAGACAGGACACACATTTCTTTTTTTATCAGCAAGATCAGAGCAGGTCGAGGCTCAGGGTTGGAATATTCATTGCAGTGTTAAATGCAGCCTACTTGTATTTACACCGTCACAGCATCTATGTTAGAAATATAACTTTGCTTCTCCGAGCATGGACTTCGTAAACTATAGCCTATAGATCATTTGATTGAGAACACACTAAATAGCCTATAGGTGCACATGATATTGTGTGCACAGTGGAGAATCAGAGATGAGGGGTGGCATCGGGCACACATCAATATATAGCCGAATGTGGCAGGGGCTACAGTCCATTACGGATTACCAAGGAATACCCAACCATGATCTGCCTAACGATGCCTCTCTACCAGATGAACTCAATGCATTGTATGCATGCTTTGACAACAACTATCGAGCCAGGTGTGAGGGCTGTCAACGACCCAAAGGATTGGGTGATCTTGCCATCTCTGAGGCCGACGTGAGAAGAGTCTTTAAATCAGGTCAACACCCGCAAGGCCGGGGACCCCGACGGTATTCCAGGGAGCGTTCTCAGAGCATGCGCAGAATAGCTGGCAGGCATATTCACGGTAATTTTTAACCTCTCCTGGTCACAGTCTGTAATCTCCACATGTTTTAAGATGACCACAATCATTCCTGTTCCTAAGAACTCTAAGGCTTCATGCTACAATGATTACCGCCCTGTAGTTCTCAGTTCTGTAATAATGAAGTGCTTTGAAAGGCTAGTTATGGAACATAATAACACCACCATCCCAGCCACCCTAGACGCACTCCAATTTGCATACTGCCCCAACAGATCCATAGATGACGCAATCTCAATTGCTTTTCACACTGCCCTCACACACTTAGATACGAGCAATACCTATGTGAGAATGCTGTTCATTGACTACACCATTGTCCCCTCCAAGCTCATGACCAAGCTTAGGACTCTGGGTCTGAACACCTCCCTCTGCAACTGGATACTGGACTTCCTGCCAGGCAGACGCCAGAAGGTGAGGGTAGGCAACGTCACCTCCGCCACGCTGACCCTTAACACAGGGGCCCCACAGGGGTGTGTGCCCAGTCCCCTTCACCCACGATTGTGTGGCCACGCACGACTTCATTATCAAGTTCACTGATGAAACGACGGTCATAGGCCTGATCACCGGCGACGACGAGTCAGCCTACAGGGAGGTCAATGACCTGGCAGTATGGTGCCGGAGCAACAACCTATCCCTCAACGTCAGCAAGACCAAGGAGCTGATTGTGGGTGGGAGCGACGGGGCAGCAGTGGAGCAGGTAGACAGCTTCAAGTTCCTCTGTGTTAAAATCACTGAAGACTTAAAATGGTCCAAACACACACGCACAGTCGTGAAGGTGCGACAGTGCCTCTTCCCCCTCGGGAGGTTGAAAAAAATTGGCATGGGGCCTCAAATCCTCAAAAGGTTCTATAGATGCACATTGACTGGCTGCATCACTGCTTGGTATGGAAATGGCACCGCCCTCCATCACATGGCGCTACAGAGGGTTGTGTGGACAGCCCATAACATCACTGAGGCCGAGCTCCCTGCCATCCAGGACCTCTATATCAGGCGGTGTGAAAAGAAGGCCCAGAAAATTGGCAAAGAAACCAACCACCCAAGCCATAGACTATTATTTCTGCTGCAGCACGGCAAGAGGTACCCCCCCCCCCACACACACACACACACACACACACACACACACACACACACTGTCACTCCAACACACACTCACTCCATCATTTTCTCACTCACACATAATATGTACATACGTTTATACTGACTCTATACACCCACACATCCACTCACATACAAGCTGCTGGTACTCTGTTTCTCTTCTATATTGTTGCCTAGTCTTCTTACCCCTGTACATATCTATCTCCATCACTCCAGTATCCCGGCACATGTAAATATGATATTGGACCTGACTTTTTAAATATTTCCTGTATATAGTATGCTTCCTTACTTAAATACACAATAAAGTATTTCATATTTCTTAATCTTATTTCTCGTGTTTTTTTCTAGTAATACATTGTTATTGATTATTGCACTGTTGGGTTTTGAGTTTGCAAGAAACACATTTTACTGTGCATGTGACATTAAAACTTAATAAGCAACTAATTCTAAAACACAGAAAAATAGAGAAATGGAATCAATGACAAATGACATGATCCTCCCCTGGACTAGGTTTAAAACATACTTAACCCTTCCCTTGACTGAAATTGAAAAAGCATGACCCTCCTCCAGGTAACCATTATGTAGATTTCGATCCATTGCTAAAGTTCAGGAGTGGGAGCGATGGAAAGGTAGCCTAGCGGTTAGCTGCTTGTTCAAATCCCCGAGCTGGCAAGTTGGAAAAAACTTCCGTTCTGCCCTAGAGCAAGGCAGTTGACCCCCACAACAACTGCTCCCTGGGTGACTATGACGTGGATGTCGATTAAGGCAGCCCCCCTTCAGAGACTCAGAGGGGTTGGGTTAAATATGGAAGAGATATTTTGTTTGAAATCATTCAGTTGTGCAACTGACTAGGTATCCCCTTTCCCCTTCTATATTTTACAGTAGGTATGAGGTTCCTTTTTGGATATGCATCCTTCTTTCGACGCTAAACCCACCACTGGTGTGCATGGCCAAAGAGCTCTATTTTCATAACCAAGGGCATGTCTTCTTGTCCCTTGATATTCTGGAATAGAGGAATATGTGAATATGTTTCAGGCTTTGACAAAACAATTTGATGTTTCAATTTAGAAACATAGTAAATTAGCTTTTCAGTCAAGCATTGTTACAGTATTAACAAAATACTGTATTTTATACTGCTTTTATGCCTTGTCACTTCTAATGCTTGTGGGTTTTTTAAAAGGCAAACTGAATAACTTTTTCCTCTCATGGCCTAACTTTTGTTGTTTGTCTGAACTAGAACTGTATGAAATGGATCACATCTCAAGAGACAAAGCCCAAAATGCTGTTATTAAAGATTCATAGCCATTAACATTAGCAATGTGGGGAACATTAAAGTTTCAAAGGCTTACACTAAAGGATTACTCATAGTCCTTCCTTTCAAGTAGTGGTGAATCTTTGAAGTTTTGGGGCTATTTTGCATCCACTATTTTGCTTCCATCTTTAAGACAATAAACCCATATCAGCTTGCCTAAATATATTACTAAGCACAATAGTATTTTGTCTTTGATTTCACCAAACAGCTTTATTTTTGTTTTTACTGGCTAAAAGGCTAGCTAAGGCTGTAAATAAGACAGTATTAGTGCATATTTGGTGCTTAAGTTAGCTTGAAACTCCGATAAAAGGTTGAGGTCTGGCCTAGAAACAACTGTCCAGGAAAAAACTTACAAAAACCCCAGTCAAAAGGAATAACATTAAATTCCCATCTACATCCAGAGCATAACTTTAAAGCCACAACACACTCTTTGGGAGTGCAGAAGGCAGCTTTTAAAACAACATACTAAATAATACTGTGAAAATATACTGTCCCTGACGAGTCCCGACGTTTGGTAATTTACACACAAAATAGTCTAGTCCACAGGCAGGAAGTCTGAATTCCAAATTTTTCCCCTGGTTTGGCAGGCGGGGCTAGCTGAACAATACAAGAGATAGAGCGGATCCAGCAGGCCGGGCCCTTGCTTGAACATACATCCTCTTAACAATGACATCCTCCTTAGCGTTTGCACAGCAACAGATGGAGCTTTCCTGATGGGGGCATTAGCGGATCGGCGGCAGTGGCCAGTAAAGCATTCGGAGTCTAGGCGGCAATGAGGAAGTGATGACTGTGCGCTGTGGGACAGGTATCTCCCGTCTCTCTTCCCCTGTCTGCCACATCCTGCCCTATGACGCCTCTGTCTTCCTGTCTATTCTCTCTCCGCCTTGCTCTGGGAGAGACTCTTCCCAGTGCCATGACGCAGCCCCTGACACCTGCGCCTGAGAGGCTGCTCTAGTGTTTCCCACTGGGTTCATATACAGTGGACGGACAGATCTTTGCAGTGTGTGTGTAGTTTAAGCCCTCAAACCATAAAGGTTCTCTGTGACCTATATTACCCTGTCTTTCCTTCTCTCTTTCCCGTCTTCCTGGCAGGGCACAGCTGTGTGCGATCTGGCAATTTACATGAATGTTTTTTAATATCCCTCGCCCTCCTCAAGAGGGAAGGCTGGTTCTTCTTGGTAATCTTAGTGTAATGCCCTGATAAAATCCCAGGCTTAGCAGTGCTGAATAAAACAATAGCAGAGCAACTGGAGAAAAAAGCCATCCCTTAGCTTAATTTCGAATTATACATGCAGATGACATGGAGCGATGGTGATTGAACTGAAGACGAGAAAGGATGTGAATTGGATCCTAGCTTTCTATGGTGTTTTTCTATTGGGAATTGCACAAATATTTCCCCTTATGGTAGTAAAACAACGTTATAGAGGAGTGTGAAGTCATAAATGGAGGGTTCCAATTAAGCTTCCCAGTTAAATCCCCAAGTGACAACGCTGCCTAGCACCTCAGCAAGATACTCCCATGCCCCTTTGAAAACCACAGACATTAAAGTACCTAGTTTGCAAAGTATCTTCTAGTTGCTGTCTTCAAATATTTTTTTGTGTAATGCACACAAACACGTGATTAGCAATTTGACACATCTCCTCAGTGAACATTCAACAGCACGTAAAGCGGATAATATTCCTCGTTATTTTTAAACTGCTCCATTGATTCAGTTCCCCCAGGAGGAGGAGGCTGTGTGTTCGCTGAGCAAGTGGTGCCCACAGAGCAATTCATTATCCTCCTTAGTTAGCGATGGGATGTGTTTCTGTGCTCTGCAACTTCCACTCCATATGTGGATTGTGTTAAACTAGGCTCTACCCCAGTGCTAAGAAATACTGTCCAGTACAACACTCCTCAAGACTTAAGCTCTCTTCTCCCTCTACTGCTCTTAAAAGTTCTGCATGGCTGCCCGTTGGCCAAGGTGTGGAAAAGGTCACACATTCTCCAATTCAGCCACTCGGGTAACTGCACTTCTGTACCTCCACAGTGTCTTGGCCTGCAGAGAGTTTAACTTGTAGCCGAGGGAGGCTATGTGAACACTTGGAATGCCTACAAAGATAGTAAATATTTATCTTTGCAAGCAAAACTAGGTTACAGTTTGTCACAACATACAGTGAACTACAAAGGTATTGGCACAGTGACACTTTTTTATTGTTTTGGCTCTGTACTCCAGCACTTTGGATTTGAAATGATACAATTAATTAATATGAGGTTGAAGTGTAGACTGATTATGGATAATGCTGAATGAATCGTGAATAATAATGAGTGAGAAATTTACAGAGGGTATTTTCATCCATATCGGTTGAATCGTTGAACCACTTTTTGTACAGAAGTAAGTAGCCTTGCACAAGCCTTGGTGTGTGCGAGCTGGAATGGCTCATAGGAGCAGGAGCCTATCTCCGGTTTCTGTAGTGTGAGGCAGCTTGAAGTACAAGTACACCCCCTAGACAGGACCCCCAATCTATCTCCTTAATGCTGCGTGCCAAGCAGAGACGCATCGGATCCCAGAGATGCATCTGGTTCTCATCGGATCCCATTTTTACAGTCTTTGGTATGATTCGGCCGGATCGAACTCACAACCTTCCAATCTCAGGGTGGACACTAACCACAAGGCCACTGAGTTGGTCATAGTCCCCCCATTTTAGGGGACCAAAGGTATTAGGACACAATTCACTTATATGTGTATTAAAGTAGTAAAAAGTTAAGTATTTGGTCCCATATTCATAGCACGCAATGACTACATCAAGCTGGGGAATCTCCAAATTTGTTGGATGCATTTGCTGTTTGTTTAGCTTGTGTTTCAGATTATTTTGTGCCCAATAGAAATGAATGGTAAATAATGTATTGTGTCATTTTGGAGTCCCTTTCATTGTAAATTAGAATAGAATATGTTTCTATGCTCTTCATGAAATGTGCAGGCTAAACCACATTGTGTTTTTGAGTTACTTTTACCCACTAAAACCAAATGCGTTCACAATACTGTTAGACAGGATAGTGTTCAACAGAACTAAAATAAAAATATAATCTCAGTGGCATGCTTTGCTTTCTCTCAAAAATACAGATCTGATTTGTTTTACCCCTAGGAGATGCCAATTCCCACTTAGCTTAGCTGCAAATATATACACTGTGTCTGGACTCAGCCAGACTAATGAATTCATGAATTGACATTTATATTCCATATAGAATAAACTCCTTTCTAAGAAAGGATTAGCACTGACCCCAAAACAAAGCATGTTCCAGTTTCCACAGTTTCTATACCAAAGCATGCAAATTCCTGGACCTCTTTCCCTTTCCCCACCAGTAACCAGGAGCTCTGGTTGTCAGGGTTGGGGAGTAACTGAATACAGTTAATCTCTTACATGTAATCTGATTACAAAACAACTGTACATTTCATCTGTTACCAGAAAAAAAGCATTGTAATCAGATAACAGATACTTTTGAATAGTTTTAAATTCATAAAGAATGTTTGCGAAAAGACATTATGACACATTTCTGCTTTCTCAATGACTTTAAATTAAGCATTGAAAAAAGGTGCAAGTTTAAGTTTGTTCCACCTGAGGGAATCTGACCACAAGTCAAATGCGTTTGATGGATCATTTGTGTTCTTTCCTGCCTCTTGTGGGGAAAGTAATCAGATTACATTACTGAGTTTGGGTAATCCAAAAGTTACGTTACTTACTGATTACTACACAAGGTAAAAATCTGTCGTTCTGCCCCTGAACAAGGCAGTTAACCCATCTGTTCCTAGGCCGTCATTGTAAAGAATTTGTTCTTAACTGACTTGCCTAGTTAAATAAAAGGTTAAAGAAAAAATAAAGAAAGAAATACAGTTTTGGACAGCAACTAGTAACTAACAGATTACATTTAGAAAGTAACCTACCCAGCCCTGCTGGTGGTGGCCCACCTTTTTTATGAGCTGGGGGAAAGTGGCTAAATGGGGGTTTCCCATTACAGCACCAGTGCTTATGTTAATGCAGTGTTATTTTTTGGGAACTGTGTTTCCATATAGCTAGGGCTGACACTGAGGACTTGTGAAGAGCAGATTCAAAAACCACTGCATCATCAAGACAGTTCTTTGTGAGAAAGTGTTAACCGTGGAAGGTGTTAACCCATGTTCACAGTTAGCCAATTATGTACATCCCAGCTGAAAAGTACCAGTGGCATGGGCTTGGCCACAGGTTAGACCAGGTCCGCCGGAGCAATGGCCCATAAGATGGAAACATAGATGGAAACAGAAAAGTCTGAGCCTTTTGGGGAAAACACTGGTGGTAAGTCCTTAGTAGAAATGTGACAAACTGACCTCAAGTCTTCAGTGAAAATAACAACCCTAACAACAACAATAGCAGGGACCGGTTTTTAGGGCAAAGCTTGCAGGCCGAGTGACCGCAGGTTGTTGTCACAGCTGAGGTCATCCAGCAGTGTCAGTGACCTCCAGTTCCTCAGTGGAGGTCACTCTTGACAGCTGACTTGACCAGTCAACTTTGTTATCCCCTCTCACCCCTATTTTTATGCTTCAGGTCCAACACAGTTTAACATTGTTGTGGGGATACATAGTGGCGAGGGCACACTGAAGCCTCTTTATATAAGAAGTGAAGATTACCACCGTGGGCCGACTAAGACCATTACCAGAGGTATTTAGTTGAATTTTCATCTAGTTTCTTGGACGATAAGCAAAATCGCCCACCATTTGCTTTCGTAAAGTGCCACTTCTGTTCTTATTGGATGATACAAATAACCTCTGGTTTCAATCAAACACTGGATCCATCTGTTCATCTTCCAAGCTTGAGCACTGACAAGATATTCTGAAATGAAAGGTTTGTCTGCTGTCACAGATGGGCACAGATGAAACCCGAGGAGCAATATAAGCATCTGCGCGTAGGCAGCAATGAAATACAATGAACAAAAATATAAACGCAACATGTAAAGTGTTGGTCCCATGTTTTGTGAGCTAAAATAAAAGATACCAGAAATTTTCCAAAAGCTTATTTCTCTCCAATTATATACACAAATGTGTTTACATCCCTGTTAGTGAGCATATATCCTTTGTCAAGATAATCATCCACCTGACAGGTGTGGCATATCAAGAAGCTGATTAAACAGCATGATCATTACACAGGTGCACCTTGTGCTGGGGACAATAAAAGGCTACTCTAAAAGGTGCCGTTCTGTCCCACAACTAAATGCCACAGATGTCTCAAGTTGAGGGAACGTGCAACTGGCATGCTGACTGCAGGAATGTCCACCAGAGCTATTGCCAGAGAATTGAATATGCATTTCTTTACCATAAGCCGCCTCCAACATCGTTTTAGAGAATTTGGCAGTACGTCCAACCAGCCTCACAACCGCAGACCACATGTAACCACGCCAGTCCAGGACCTCCAGATCTGGCTTCTTCACCTGCGGGATCGTCTGAGACCAGTCACCCGGACAGCTGATGAAACTGTGTTTGCACAACCAAAGAATTTCTGCACAAACTGTCAGAAACTGTCTCAGGGAAGGTCATCTGCTTGCTCGTCGCCCTCACCAGGATTTTGACCTGACTGCAGTTCGGCATCGTAATCGTTTTCAGTGGGCAAATGCTCACCTTCAATGGCCACTGGCACGCTGGAGAAGTGTGCTCTTCACGGATGAATAGCGGTTTCAGCTGTACCGGGCAGATGACAGACAGCGTGTATGGCGTTGTGTGGGCAAGTGGTTTGCTGATGTCAACGTTGTGAACAGAGTGCCCCATGATCTAGGTGGGGTTATGTTATGGGCAGGCATAAGCTACGGACAACTAACACAATTGCATTTTATCGATGGCAATTTGAATGCACAGAGATAACGTGACGAGATCCTTATGCCCATTGTCGTGTCATTCATCCCATCACCTCATGTTTCAGCCTGATAATGGCAGCTGATGCAGCTGATGTGCCATGCTGCATGAGGTAAATGGTGGTCACACCAGATACTGAGTCGTTTTCTGATCCACGCCCCTACCTTTAAAAGAAAATCTGTGACCAACAGATGCCAGTCATGTGAAATCCATAGATTAGGGCCTAATTTGTTCAGTGTAACCCTAGGCAACTTTAACATTTGACCACTATTGCTATGCTGTGATTGCACAATATGTTGTGATAGTACGCTAAGATTCACACATCATCTTTGTGCCTCATTTCCCCGAATCACAGGTTGTCGCTAGACTTGCCTTGCCATTGCTGTTTTCCTCTCTCTTTTTAGTACTGAGTAATAACTGAACAGGCTAAATATGGCACCGGCGGAAAGTCCTTTTGTATCCAGGAGGCTGGGGTTGCTAGTGGATACCAGATCAGGGAAAGTCCTTTTGTATCCAGGATGCTGGGGTTGATAGTGGATACCAGATCAGGGAAAGTCCTTTTGTATCCAGGAGGCTGGGGTTGATAGTGGATACCAGATCAGGGAAAGTCCTTTTGTATCCAGGATGCTGGGGTTGATAGTGGATACCAGATCAGGGAAAGTACTTTTGTATCCAGGATGCTGGGGTTGATCGTGGATACCAAATCAGGGAATGACGTCACATTGGTTGCATCTATATGATGATTGAAACAGTCACTGGAGGAATGTTAACTCTTGTCATAAAAGGATTCAATATCTAATGGTAATGCATACAGGCAATCAAATTCCGAGTTCGGAAATGTACATGGGCTTTGTGGTCTTCCCTCATTCCATTGCGACTAAATATAGTGCAGTTCAAGCAAAGATAACGCAAGCCTCTCAAAGAAAATATCTCGGAGTCCTTCAGCTGCCGAGCAAATGTCACCAGGCTTGATATGGGAGAGGAGGGCTGAGCGTTGTAACAGTGCAAGAAAGCAGCAAACTTCAATTGTATATGCAATATTTAAGTGATAATGCCCAAGAAGTCCGAGTTTGGAGGATATATTGTCATGGGTGTTGTTGCAAACCGTGCCATACAAGGGGTTAAACATATTTCCATTAAAAACATAATTTTGATGAATTTATTCATACTATTTAATCCTTCGACAAGATATTTATTTATTTTATCTTTATTTAACTAGGCAAGTCAGTTAAGAACAAATTCTTATTTTCAATGACGGCCTAGGAACAGTGGGTTAACTGCCTTGTTCAGGGGCAGAACGACAGATTTTTACTTTGTCAGCTTGGGGATTCGATCGCGCTAACCACTAGGCTACCTGCCGCCCCATATAGTCCTGACACAAATCTAAGTTTGCTACCTAAGCCGGCTGGTCGTTCGTTCTATCACCCAGTCATTAAGTCTTTTTGTTCTGTATTTTGGGCAGTAGGAGTGAATGATAATGCCCTCGAAGCCCAGTCGTTCTTTCTAAATGTTCCATTGACATACTGGCTGGCAACATTCTTATCCTTTGCTTGCTAGCTAGCCAACTACGGCTAACTTAGTCACATCAAACTGTGCAGCCAGAAAAACAGTAGTAAGAAGCTGCATTTTGTGTTTGTTTAAGCTGTTTTAGTGACATTTATTCGGATGTATCCATAATGAGCTAATGATGCATGAATTCGCCTGGCATAGAAAATGTACTCTCGTCAGAACACTGTTGTTTAGAGGAACTAGCCAACAACACACTTAAAACTAAAGCTGGAAAGACAGCAAACTAGCTGCATTTCATTTCGTTTTTACCTGTATATATCCATAAAAATGATGCCAGCTGATTCATGATTTCGACTGTCTGAGAAAAGCTGCCTGCCTGTCTGTTTTGTCCGGACTCCTGACATGTTTATTCCTATGGGACAGCTGGATATCGAATTTCAATATTGAAACAATGTTGCAAATGTCGGAGAGACAGACAGCGAAGTTTATCCAAGTCTCCGCTGTGTAATGCTAGTGTAAAAGAAATGGGAGATAATGTCTCGATGCTTTTTATAGTGGAGATCAAGTTTATAAAGTGCCTGCCTGGGCTGATGAGACAGTGGATTGCGCAGTGCCAGTGAGATGGAACAGAATAAATAGGCATTTCAACATCATAGATTTAGCCGGTGGTAACTTGTGGAATAGACACCGGCTGGAATGCAGTTTTAACCAATCAGCATCCAGGATTAGACCCACCCGTTGTATAACATGCTATATCCAGTAAGATACCTAGTGCTGAGAAGAAACGGTGTACACTGTGTGTGTGTGTATAATGGTCTCAGAAGTTGTGGTTGGTAATCAGTAGTAAGCTCATTTACATTCCATCTTCTCCAGGTCGACTCTGGCAGAGTTCAGTTTTACCCGGAAGGGCTCTTTGCGCATTCATTTATTCTGCATTTGCATGTGTGGCTGCGATAAGCCCCGCTTCAGGGCAGCCCCCTGTGCTTTTACGGCAGGGAGGGGTCCTCTTGATCTACGCAGGTCAAAGAGTAGGCCTGACTAGAACCAATGAGAGAGTGGAGGGGTTAGGGGGCGACGGTGTCACCGAATGCCTGGGAACCTGTCACTTTGCATCAGCGTTTTCATCTGGCCGCTATCACTTTGTCCTCCAGCTGAGTAGTTACTAACTGACAGGGCTGGTCCACAAAACTTCACTCTTCACCTTTGGTCGCGCAGCCATACCAGTTGTGATCTGCACTCGCTTAACATTAGAATACAGGATGTCAAGTGCTCTAAAATTTGCTATTCAATTGAAATATTAACTAAATAATTTCTGAATGGTCTTTGAGGAGAATATTGCCACCCTCATTCATCGAGTCATGTGCAGCGTCTATGCATGATAAAATCTTGTTCCTGGATTAAAATAGTGCTCTTGTTTGGTGTCCTGCTGGTGGTTCACATGGTCCAGGCCCTCGTGCATGCCAATTGAGACCATTGTTTTGTGACACCGTTTTAGGCAGTAGGAGTGAGTGAATGATAAATTCAACTGAACAATTGTTGATGGCTATTGTGTGCCAGGAATAATGGCATTCCAGCTTTACCCAGTAGAAAAGCATAACTAAAACTTGCATCCCCCGGCCTACAGGCCTAACTGAAATAAGAAGTCCAGAGATCTCTCTGGAACAAAATATGCCTGACCAGATTTACAAATGTGTAAAGTTATTTAACAGAAACATTGCTGCATTAACTCCTATAAAGATATGAAATATTTGTTAAATTCAAGGTTGTTAAGAATGTAATCATGTTGTGATAATTTAATGCACTCTTTATTCCTCTTGACTTAATATGATATCAGATCTCAACACTCAATATTCCCTAGACGTAAAGAAACAGGCACTTGATTCACAGTATGTTGCATCTCACTTATCTGCACCAAACAGACCCCTCTGTACAGACTTTACAGTCAGACATCAGTCCTACTCACTATTACCAGCATTTATCCTTACTTTTCTCCATAAACTATTCCACTGAGCTACAGAGAAAAATGTCATACTGTGTGCTACCTACAGTGCATTCGTAAATTATTCAGACCCCTTGACTTTTTCCACATTTTGTTACGTTACAGCCTCATTCTAAAATTGATTAAATAAAATCTACACACACACACGACAAAGTGAAAACAGACCTTTACAAAGTATTCAAACCCTTTGCTATGAGACTCGAAATTGAGCTCAGGTGCATCCTGTTTCCATTGATCATCCTTGAGATTTTTCTACAACTTGATTGGAGTCCACCTGTGGTAAATTCAATTGATTGGACATGATTTGGAAAGGCACACAGCTGTCTATATAAAGGTCTCACAGTTGACAGTGCATTTCAGAAGAAAAAAAAACAAGCCACGAGGGCAATGGAGTTGTCCGTAGAGCTCAACGACAGGATTGTGTCGAGGCACAGATCTGGGGAAGGGTACCAAAAAATGTCTGCAACATTGAAGGTCCTCAAGAACAAAGTGGCCTCCATCATTCTTAAATGGAAGAAGTTTGGAACCACCAAGACTCTTCATAGAGCTGGCCACCCAACCAAGCGGGGGAGAAGAGCCTTGGTCAGGAAGGTGACCAAGAACCCGATGGTCACTCTGACAGAGCTCCAGAGTTCCTCTGTGGAGATGGGAGAACCTTCCAGAATGACAATGATCTCTGCAGTGCTCCACCATTCAGGCCTTTCTGGTAGAGTGGCCAGACGGATGCCACGCCTCAGTAAAAGGCACATGACAGCCCTCTTTGAATTTGCCAAAAGGCAAGATTCTCTGGTCTGATGAAACCTGAATGCCAAGCGTCACGTCTGGAGGAAACCTGGCCCCATCCCTACGGTGAAGCATGGTGGTGGCAGCATCATGCTGTGGGGATGTTTTTCAGCGGCAGGGATTGGGAGACTAGTCAGGATCGAGGGAAAGATGAACGGAGCAAAGTACAGAGAGATCCTTGACGAAAACCTGCTTCAGAGCACTCAGGAGCTCAGACTGGGACGATGGTTCACCTTCCAACACGACAACGTACCTAAGCACACAGCTAAGACAACACTGGAGTTGCTTCGGGACAAGTCTCTGAATGTCCTTGAGTGGCTGCGCTAGTGCCCGGACTTGAACCCGATCGAACATCTCTGGATAGACTTGATAATAGCCGTGCAGCGACGCTCCCCATCCAACCTGACTGAGCTTGAGAGGATCTGCAGAGAAGAATTGGAGAAACTCCCCAAATACAGGTGTGCCAAGCTTGTAGAGTCATACCCAAGAAATGTGATATCTGTTTTTTATTTGTAATTAATAAGGAAACATTTAAAACATGTGATATAAGTTTTTCTTTATATACATTTGGAAACATTTCTAAAAACCTGTTTTTGCTTTGTCGTTATGGGGTATTGTGTGTAGATTGATGAGAGGGAAAAAATCTATATAATCCATTTTAGAATAAGGCTGTAACGTAAGAAAATGTGGAAAAAGTAAAGGGGTCTGAATACTTTCCGAATGCACTGTAGTCTATTCCCTGTGTTGTATTAAATGGCAAGCATACTGTTTATATTACTACCTCTTACACGGAACCCAAACCAGCTGCGCGCGTGCGCCATCGTGCGCTATTGTGCATAAATGTATTTTGCCTCCCTACACCAGACGCGATCACGACACGCAGGTTAAAATATCAAAACAAACTCTGAACCAATGACATTAATTTTGGGACAGGTCAAAAAGCATTGAACATGTATGGCAATTTAGCTAGTTAGCTTGCACTTTCTAGCTAACGTTAATTTGTCCTATTTAGCTAGCTTGCTGTTGCTAGTTAATTTGTCCTGGGATATAAACATTGAGTTGTTATTTTACCTGAAATGCACAAGGACCTCTACTCCGACAATTAATCCACACATAAAACGGCCAACCGAATCGTTTCTAGTCATCTCTCCTCCTTCCAGGCTTTTTCATTGTTTAACTTATATGGTGATCCATCTAAACTTTCATTGTATTACCACGACTACCGGCAAAACAGTTCGTCTTTCAATCACCCACGTGGGTATAACCAATGAGGAGATGGCACGTGGGTACCTGCTTCTATAAACCAATGAGGAGATGGGAGAGGCAGGACTTGCAGCACGATCTGCGTCAGAAATAGGAATGAGTTCTAATTTAGCCCTTGGCGTCGCAGACGCTCGTTGGCGCAGTAATTGAATAACATGGATTTCTAAATTTATTTTGCAACGTATCCGGTCTGGTCAGCATGTTAGGTAATCTCTTCGTACTTGCCAAGGGCAACATGAAATTCAAAACAGCCAGTGCTTTAAGTCTGATAACATCAATAGAATTATGATACTGTGTTCTGATAACAGGTAAAATAATCTAAGCTTGGAACTGCTAATCTACATATTTATATCCAGGCACATTTACACAGGAAGCATTATAAAGTCACATTTTAGTGGGTATGAAAGTGAGAATGGAGAGGAGAGGTGCGTCAGTTCGACATTCTGCTGTGCATAAAGTGAAGCCACCATGCTATATGGGTTGTGCATAGCCTGTTCTGGAGTCAATACTGTACATTAAGTGCAGGTTAGTGGTGATGTGGTGGACAATCAGAGGTAGCGGGTCTGGTAGGGTGAGAACAGGTTAGCGTTTGAGAAGCCTTGCAGCTATAGTGGCCCCCATAGTTCGCTAAATGGTTGCACTCTCAAGTAAGCATAGCAGCACTGCATCTCCTGATGTTTTACGGGCAGCTGGGGAAGCCTTGACCATTCTCCCTTAAGATCAATTGGTGGCTGATTTTTCAACCCCCGGCTGGCCCGTGTAAGATGCTGAAAACACCTTCTGTCAAGGCAAATTGAGTGAACGGCGACCCTGATGTAGCACTCCAGTGCTTACAATCTGACACGCCACACATTTCGGACGTCAAAATAAATTGGGGAGCTCCCTCAGACCGTGGTAGGGGCTTAAGAGATCCATGGGCCTAATTCAGCTCATCACAGAGTTTTGGCAGGGGACAGAGTCAATCCCATGCTCGAAGCGGAGCTCCTACAGCAAAAATCTGTGTTAAATCGTGTTGCTCTCGGGTGCCAGAATTAGCTGCTCACAGCACTCTGCACAGATGGCATCTGCCCTGCTCGCTGCAAATGCCTCACATTCTAGTCCAAGCAGACTGACCTTTTCCTAAATCCTAATTAGGAATGTAATTTCCACCCCAGCTTTTACAATTGCAATGAAAATAAATGTCTATGCTTTGTCGAGAAAGGGAAAATAGCTTTTTGTGGGATTAAATAGGTTTCTGGGCCAAATATTATGGTCAAGAAATGTGATTGTGATGACATTTTGAAATATAAACTCAAGCAAATGGGGTTGAAACATGAGTGTTGCTTGTTCACTCCATAACCCCTGACAGTGTTCATACACAGATAGATAATACTATTGTGGTTAAATCTCTGGTCAGTCCCTGAGAGTAAGAGCTACATATGTATAACATCCTCCTATAATAATCCCAGCTCCCACAGACATATGCACAACCCCCCACATGTACTTCTCATCCTTCAACTCTATACCTGCGGTAATAACTCTTTCGTGAAGCTTTCCATCAACATGATACAACTCCTTAATAATTCCTCACGAGCATAAAGAGATACCAATGCGTGAGTTTCCGGAATGTCGCCTCAGCGTTTAGTTTACGTCGTAATGGCCTATTTGGCCCGATACACTGGGGTAGGTTCGGCCACATTGGCCCGAGCTACAGCGATAAGCGGCCATTGTTGAGAGTGCAAGCCGATGTATGCAGCAGACACCGGTGAGCTAAGGCTTGTCTGACAGCTGAATAATAACGCCACACTGCTAGCAGAGACGTGTTGATTTAGTGGGGGCAAAAGCCTTAATCCGCCTCACTTCCTCGTCCAAAGGATGCTCGCTGTACACTGAAAAAGGGCTGAGTTGACAGAGCATCCCGTGTGACACTGCCTCTGGGGACAAGGCCATTGGCCAGACTTCACTGGCTCGCTTGAGCTTTTCACAAAACTGAGACTTTTCACAACCTACATATCTAAATCTAGCAAAGTGGTTTGACCTCATCTATTCATCTCTCTGTGTTTCCCAATGGAAGTTATCTACTACGTAGGCTTAGATCCTGTTGGAAGTGAGTGGAACAGGCCAGTTTTCTATTGGACAATGTGACAATGGCTGAAACACATTGTAGCACAGCCAGAGATGGTCACTTACTGAATTAACTCTTTAGCCACACAATCATGGTGTTCACAGGGCAGAGTCTGTGAGAAGGCAGCAGGAAGCTCATGAAGTCTCCATAATGGGCCTCCCGGTAGCATTCAGTCCACTCATCGAGATGCTATCAGCCCTGGAACAGCAGCCCAAGCACAAATCCTGTCGCCCCCACTGTCTTCCTCTCCAGCAGTCGCCCCCCATAGCCAATCCCATTAATTGCCTTTTGTTTGCACTCCTGAACAAAGGCCATCTTGTGCGGTGGGACAGCAACTTCAAATGCCTGGACAGTTAGGCTAGTTGAATGGATAAATAGCCTATACATCCCTCTAGTCACCTCTCTATTCTGGACACTGTTAAGCTCTGTGAAGCTGTTTCTTTTTTCATGACATACCCTGGTTTCATATCAGGGATTTTATGACATGTCATGGTTGTCA
Source organism: Salvelinus namaycush (assembly GCF_016432855.1). Classification (NCBI taxonomy): domain Eukaryota; kingdom Metazoa; phylum Chordata; class Actinopteri; order Salmoniformes; family Salmonidae; genus Salvelinus; species Salvelinus namaycush. The sequence goes on along the minus strand of NC_052309.1, from coordinate 39,050,655 downwards.
ACAGCCATTTTATTTGATGAGATAGTGTGTTGCAAGGTATGCCTTTTAGAATGTTATTCTTACTGGCATTAAAATAAAAATGAGCTAGCACTTCTATATAAAGAATAGTGAAGGGTGGGGGGAGGGAATTGATACGGTTACATATTGCAATGTCATTTTTGGACGATATGTCTATATTCGACTCAATTTGTTTAAATAAAATACAGTGCCATCAGAAAGTATTCATACCGCTTGACTTATTCCATATTTTGTTGTGTTACTGTCTGAAATCAAAATGGATTAAATTGATATTTTTCCACACAATACCCCATAATGACAAACTGAAAGCATGTTGTTGTTTTTTTGCACATTTAAGTATACACTCCCCTGAGTCAATACATGTTCAAATCATTTTTGGCAGCGATTACAGCTGTGAGTATTTATTTCTGGGTAAGTCTAAGAGCTTTGCACAACTGGATTGTACAATATTTGCCCATTATTCTTTAAAAAAATTATTCAAGCTCTGTCAAATTGGTTGTTGATCAATGCTAGACAACCATGTAAGTCTTGCAATATGTTTTCAAGCAGATTTAAGTCAAAACGGTAACTCGGCCAACATTCATTCTCCTTGGTAAGCAACTCCGGTGTAGATTTGAACTTGTGTTTTAAGTTATTGTCATGCTGAAAGGTGAATTAATCTCCCAGTGTCTGTTGGAAAGCAGACTGAACCAGGTTTTCCTCTAGGATTTTGCCTGTGCTTAGCTGCATTCCATTTATGTTTTATCCTGAAAAACTCCCTAGTATTTAACGATTACAAGCATACCCATAACATGATGCAGCCACCACTATGCTTGAAAATATGGAGAGTGGCACTCAGTAATGTGTTGTATTGGATTTGCCCCAAACATAACACTTTGTTTTCAGGAGAAAAAGTGAATTGCTTTGCCACATTTTGCCTTGTTGCAAACAGGATGCATGTTTTGGAAGAAAATATTCTGTACAGGCTTCCTTTTCGCTCTGCCAAGTTGGTTAATATTGTGATGTAACTTCAATGTTGTTGATCCATCCTCAGTTCTCCTATCACAGCCATTAAACTCTGTAAATGTTTTAAAGTCACCATTGACCTCCAGCAAATAAGTTAGGAAGGACGCCTGTATCTTTGTAGTGACTGGGTGTATTGATACACCATCCAAAGTGTAATTAATAACCACAAATGGATATTCAATGCCTGTTTTATTTTACCCATCTACCAATATGTGCCCTTCTTTGCGAGGCATATTTAACCTCCCTGGTCTTTGTTTGAATCTGTGTTGGAAATTCACTGCCCGACTGAGGAACCTTAAAGATAATTGTATTGTTGGGTACAGGTAGCATTAGCTAGCGCTAGTTGGCTGAACCTGTGCACCCACAAAAATGATTCATCCTATAGCATGTTCTCCATCTTCTTTTTAAATAGTGAGCCAACATGTTTTCAGAACTTTTATTTCCCTGACTGGTTAACTTTTTTCTCGTGCTCTCTCAGCAGCAGACATATAGTGATAAATATGTTTGGAACATCAAAATCGCAATAAAAATGTCAGTATTGAATCGCAATACATATAGTGAGAATTGCAATATATTGTATCGGCACCTAAGTATCGTGACACTTTCGTGAGGTCCCTTGCAATTCCCTGCCCTAATCAAGACATATCTACACTTAATTCTACACAGAATTAAAACAACTTTTATTTGTTACATGCTTCGTAAACAACAGGTGTAGACTAACAGTGAAATGCTTACTTACGAGTCCTTCCTATAAATGCAGAGAGAAATAATAGAAAAATATTCAAATACACAATGAGTAACGATAACTTGGCTATATACAGTACACTGGGTACCAGTACCAAGTCGATGTGCAGGAGTACAAGGTAATTGAGGTACAGTTCATTGTAAATAAGAATTTGTTCATAACTAAAAGGTTACACATATGTACATATAGGTAGGGGTAAAGTGACGAGGCAACAGGATAGATAGTTAACAGTAGCAGCAGCGTATGTAATGAGTCAAAAGAGGGTCAATGTAGATAGTCCAGGTAGCTATTTGGTTAACTATTTAGCAATCTTATGGCTTGGGGGTAGAAGCTGTTCAGGGTCTGTTGGTTCCAGACTTGGTGCATTGGTACCGCCTGCCCTGCAGTAGCATAAAGAACAGTCTATGACTTGGGTGGCTGGAGCCGTTGACAATTGTTAGGGCCTTCCTCTGACACTACCTGGTATAGACCCAGCAAAAAGGGGACGCCCTATTGATTATTATTATACACTGCTCAAAAAAATAAAGGGAACACTTAAACAACACAATGTAACTCCAAGTCAATCACACTTCTGTGAAATCAAACTGTCCACTTAGGAAGCAACACTGATTGACAATAAATTTCACATGCTGTTGTGCAAATGGAATAGACAAAAGGTGGAAATTATAGGCAATTAGTAAGACACCCCCAAAAAAGGAGTGATTCTGCAGGTGGTGACCACAGACCACTTCTCAGTTCCTATGCTTCCTGGCTGATGTTTTGGTCACTTTTGAATGCTGGCGGTGCTCTCACTCTAGTGGTAGCATGAGACGGAGTCTACAACCCACACAAGTGGCTCAGGTAGTGCAGTTCATCCAGGATGGCACATCAATGCGAGCTGTGGCAAAAAGGTTTGCTGTGTCTGTCAGCGTAGTGTCCAGAGCATGGAGGCGCTACCAGAAGACAGGCCAGTACATCAGGAGACGTGGAGGAGGCCGTAGGAGGGCAACAACCCAGCAGCAGGACCGCTACCTCCGCCTTTGTGCAAGGAGGTGCACTGCCAGCGCCCTGCAAAATGACCTCCAGCAGGCCACAAATGTGCATGTGTCAGCATATGGTCTCACAAGGGGTCTGAGGATCTCATCTCGGTACCTAATGGCAGTCAGGCTACCTCTGGCGAGCACATGGAGGGCTGTGCGGCCCCACAAAGAAATGCCACCCCACACCATGACTGACCCATCGCCAAACCGGTCATGCTGGAGGATGTTGCAGGCAGCAGAACGTTCTCCACGGCGTCTCCAGACTCTGTCACGTCTGTCACATGTGCTCATGTGTTCAGTGTGAACCTGCTTTCATCTGTGAAGAGCACAGGGCGCCAGTGGCGAATTTGCCAATCTTGGTGTTCTCTGGCAAATGCCAAACGTCCTGCACGGTGTTGGGCTGTAAGCACAACCCCCACCTGTGGACGTCGGGCCCTCATACCACCCTCATGGAGTCTGTTTCTGACCGTTTGAGCAGACACATGCACATTTGTGGCCTGCTGGAGGTCATTTTGCAGGGCTCTGATAGTGCTCCTCCTTGCACAAAGGCGGAGGTAGCGGTCCTGCTGCTGGGTTGTTGCCCTCCTACGGCCTCCTCCACGTCTCCTGATGTACTGGCCTGTCTTCTGGTAGCGCCTCCATGCTCTGGACACTACGCTGACAGACACAGCAAACCTTTTTGCCACAGCTCGCATTGATGTGCCATCCTGGATGAACTGCACTACCTGAGCCACTTGTGTGGGTTGTAGACTCCGTCTCATGCTACCACTAGAGTGAGAGCACCGCCAGCATTCAAAAGTTACCAAAACATCAGCCAGGAAGCATAGGAACTGAGAAGTGGTCTGTGGTCACCACCTGCAGAATCACTCCTTTTTTGGGGGTGTCTTGCTAATTGCCTATAATTTCCACCTTTTGTCTATTCCATTTGCACAACAGCATGTGAAATTTATTGTCAATCAGTGTTGCTTCCTAAGTGGACAGTTTGATTTCACAGAAGTGTGATTGACTTGGAGTTACATTGTGTTGTTTAAGTGTTCCCTTTATTTTTTTGAGCAGTGTATTATATATATATAAAAAATAAATGTCCTCTCACTGTTAACTGCATTTATTTTCAGCAAACTTAACATGTGTAAATATTTGTATGAGCATAACAATATTCAACAACAGACAAACTGAACAAGTTCCACAGACATGAGACGAACAGAAATTGAATAATGTGTCCCTGAACAAAGGGGGGGTCAAAAATCTAAAGTAACAGTCAGTATCTGGTGTGGCCACCAGCTGCATTAAGTACTGCAGTGCATCTCCTCCTCATGGATTGCACCAGATTTGCCAGTTCTTGCTGTGAGATGTTACCTCACTCTTCCACCCAGGCACCTGCAAGTTCTCGGACATTTCTGGGGGGAATGGCCCTAGCCCTCACCCTCCGATTCAACAGGTCCCAGACGTGCTCAATGGGATTGAGATCCGGGCTCTTCGCTGGCAGTGTCAGAGCACTGAGATTCCTGTCATGCAGGAAATAATGCACAGAATGAGCAGTATGGCTGGTGGCATTGTCATGCTGGAGTGTCATGTCAGGATGAGCCTGCAGGAAGGGTACCACATGAGGGAGGAGGATGTCTTCCCTGTAACGCACAGCGTTGAGATTGCCTGCAATGGCAACAAGCTCTGTCTGATGATACTGTGACACACCGCCCCAGACCATGACGGACCCTCCACCTCGATCCCGCTCCAGAGTACAGGCCTCGGTGTAACTCTCATTCCTTCGACGATAAACGCGAATCCGACCAACACCCCTGGTGAGACAAAACCGTGACTTGTCAGGGAAGAGCACTTTTTTCCAGTCCAGTCTGGTCCAGTGACGGTGGGTTTGTGCCCATTTTTTCCAGTCCTGTCTGGTCCAGCGACGGTGGGTTTGTGCCCAGCATTCTCACATAGGTGTTCCTCTTATCCAGGTGGGAGAAGGCAGTGTGGAGTGCAATAGTGATGGCGTCATCTGCGGATCTGTTTGGGAGATATGCCAATTGGAGTGGGTCCAGAGTGTCTGGGATGATGGTGATGATGTGCGCCATGACCAAAGCATTTCATGGCTACAGATGTGAGTGCTACACATCTTTTTTTTAATGACTCAAAGATGAAGGTTCGCATCTCTGTATATTTGTAGGTAAAAAATAACCCCAGTTAAGTCTTTTCATAAAAGTTGTTATTTTAAATATGCTGGCCATGTAGGATGGTGCTCTATGGCAACCCAATGAAAAATGGGTCGTGGCAACAGAACCCATTTTGATGAATGACCCATGAATAGACTCCTGAAAATGATTGAGTGTTATGAACGACTGTACTCAGGAAACAACTAGCATGAGGCGAGGTTGGAAGATGTAGGCTACCTAAACATTGTCTGAGGCATTCATACAGACTATTCAGACTTTGCTTGTTTTCTTTTTGACTTATTGTTTACTGACAAAATAGTAGTGTCAACACTTTTATTCCGGTGGAGAGCTGTCCACAATCACTACTATCGATTGAGGGACTCAGCAGTCATACAAGTAATATACTGCTTCAGCTAAGAATATATATTTTTACCAGATTTGAAGTAGACCTGGACTCAATAAATACGGATATATATTTTGTGAAATGCTGTGGGCAGCAGTTCTGGCCTATTTCATTGTTCCTTGGTAAGCAGTTAGTGCGGAGGAGTGTAGAATGTGAGGTCACCCAAAGCATTTGACACAGTGGGGACAACCGGTCACAGGTGATGCAGAGTTTTGACAAGCGTGGACAGGGACAAGGGTCCCTTTTTAAAACGCACCCACACTCTACTCATAGACTTTCAGTGGGAGAAAGTCCTCCCAGGGCGAGGTCAACTAATGACAACAATCATAACTTCCCCCGTTAATTTGTTTACTGTCCCTTTTTATAATCCTTGCTTGTTAGTGTGAATACCCTTGTCCAACATATAAAAAGCTGTTTAAAGTGCCTTGCTGAGGCAAATACATTGCTCTGCTATATTCTATGTAGTAAATGTTATAGTCTTCACTACAGTAGGGTTTGTATTTTCATGTTTATTGACATTACAGTTGACCCCAATAGGTCGACTGGTCAATTGTTTGGTTGATAGACTGTTGGTCGAGATTCTTTTAGTCGAGCAGTGGCAAGTGTATAAAAACAAAATGATGGCACACGAGAAGTGTCGGATTCATGCCTGTCTGAGTGGACTAATCCATTGGAGGCCGCGGGTTTGGCACACCAGTAGTACATTTACCGTTAATTCACATAACTTCTAATCTGCAATATTTATTTGGTGACAGTAATTTCTGTAAATGCATTCAACATATTTTTACAGTTTTATCATGGTCATTGTAGGAGTGGACACGTTTGCAGAGTGCAGAACCTAAGCTACGCTTGTTTTTTCCCACATTTCATTTAGGAGTTCTCAATTTATTCATTGGCTTTTGCTTGGAGCGCTCCTGTCAATCTTGATTTAAGGACACGCACCTGATTACGCATCTAAAAGTAGGACTAGGCTACCTGGCCTGCTCGCAAATGTAGGCCTACAAATGTGCCCATTTGGAGATCTGATACTATTGCTGATAGTCTTAACTCACCATCACTGTAGAGCTTCTCAAAGTCATTTTTTCTTCACCTCAAACAGCAAGTCAACAGTCTGTTTTTACATCCATTGAGCATGACAAAAGCTCCTCAACGTAGCCTATTTAAAAAAATCTTTACAGCTCTCTCCCTTTTGATTACCACTCAGCATAAAAAGGGGCCTACCTGATTACTTTTTATCCATTTCGCAAAATAGCCTGCAGCTGTGTTTGTCTGTCCGGAGCTCACTGGCATGGGAAACTCTGAGGACCTAGAATATTTAATAAAATGTTGCAAGGTTGCTATCATGAGCTTCGGGCAGGACCAAGTTAATACAATGTTTCCAGTTTGTTGCAGACAGGCCATGTGTAGCCAACGTGATTTATAGGATATTTATTTTCATCAGGATATTTACCTGTGGTCTGCAATATTTTTATTTGTTGGCTTTACAGTGCATTCGGAAAGTATTCAGACCCCTTGGATTTTTCCACATTGTTACATTACAGCCTTATTCTAACATGGATTAAATCGTTTTTTTTCTCCTCAATCTACACACAATACCCCATAATGACAAAGCAAAAACGTGTTTTAAAAAAACAACTAAAATGTCACATTTAAATAAGTATTCAGACCTTTTACTCAGTACTTTGTTGAAGCACCTTTGGCACCGATTACAGCTTTGACTCTTTTTGGGTATGACGCTACAAGCTTGGCACACCTGTATTTGGGGAGTTTCTCCCATTATTCTCCGCAGATCCTCTCAAGCTCTGTCAGGTTGGATGAGTGTCGCTGCACAGCTATTTTCAGGTCTATCCAGAGATGTTCGATCAGGTTCAAGGACATTCAGAGACTTGTCCCGAAGCCTCTCCTACATTGTCTTGGCTGTGTGCGTAGGATCGTTGTCCTGTTGGAAGGTGAACCTTCACCTCAGTCTGAGGTCCTGGAGCAGGTTTTCATCAAGGATCTCTCTGTACTTTGCTCCGTTCATCTTTCACTCGACCCTGATTAGTCTCCCAGTCCCTGCCACTGAAAAACATCCCCACAGCATGATGCCGCCACACCACCATGCTTCACTGTAGGGATGGTGCCAGGTTTCCTCCAAACGTGACGCTTGGCATTCAGGCCAAAGAGTTCAATCTTGGTTTCATCAGACCAGAGAATATTGTTTCTCATGGTCTGCGAGTCCTTTAGGTGCCTTTTGGAAAAATTCAAGAGGGCTGTCATGTGCCTTTTACTGAGGAGAGGTCTCCGTCTGGCTGCTCTACCATAAAGGCCGGATTGGTAAAGTGCTGCAGAGATGGTTGTCCTTCTGGAAGGTTCTCCAATCGCCACAGAGGAACTCTGGAGCTCTGTCAGAGTGACCATCGGGTTCTTGGTCACGTCCCTGACCAAGGCCCTTCTCCCCCGATTGCTCGTTTGGCCGAGCAGCCAGCCCTAGGTAGAGTCTTGGTGGTTCCAAACTTCTTCCACTTAAGAATGATGGAGGCCACTGTGTTCTTGGGAACCTTCAATGCTGCAGGCATTTTTTGGTACCCCTCCCCAATCTGTGCCTCGAAACAATCCTGTCTCGGAGCTCTACGGACAATTCCTTCGACCTCTGGGCTTGGCTTTTGCTCTGACATGCACTGTCAACTATGGGACCTTATATAGACGGGTGTGTGCCTTTTCAAATGATGTCCAATGAATTGAATTTACCACAGGTGGACTCCAATCAAGTTGTAGAAACAGCTCAAAGATGATCAATGGAAACAGGATGCACCTGAGCTCAATTTCGAGTCTCATAATAAAGGGTCTGAATACTTATGTAAACAAGGTATGTTCAATTTTTAAAAATTTCAAAAAACCTGTTTTCGCTTCATCATTATGGGGTAGTGTGGGTAGATTGATGAGGAAAACACTTAAAGTAATCAATTTTAGAATAAGGCTATAACGTAACAACATGTGTAAAAAGTCAAGGGGTCTGAATACTTTCAGAATTTTTATATATTGGCAATGGCAATAGAAGTTAATTTTAGATTTGTATAATTTTAATTTAGAATTTTGATTAACCACATTACATTGATTTTGAGGTAGTTTAACTTAATTTATAATAAAGTCTTCATGTTCCACGAAAATGTGCATATTAAAATCATAACTGGCACACAGATCAGTAGGATTACTTGGCACTCCAAATGGAAAAGGTTGCCGACCGCTGGCATAGCCTATTACCAGCAATTTCAGGAGAGTAATGGAACAATCTGCAAAGACCAGCAGCAGTGGGAAGCGGGAGGAAGAGGGTCAGGAACAGTTTTTTTTCTTCTGCTTAGGCTATATTTATCTCTGGCTCCCTCTTTAGTAATTTGTGTGTCTTCATTTTTTGAACGCAGTGCTTAAAGCATCAGACAAGCTCAGTAGCCTACATATAGGGTGTGTTTATACAGTATATGGAAAAATGCACATTTAAACATTTTGACCAATTGATTGGTCGAAAGAACAGATGACTCTGTCGATTAAGTGTTTTTATTTTTTCAGGGACAGCCCAAATTGACGTCCCAAAATTATTGTGTTCTGACTTTTCTGGTGGAAAAGGCGTTCTTACCACCCACTCTCCCAACTCTAAAGTCTCCCAAATTCCACAGCATAAGATACATAACTTAATAAATCAGGACTATTTCAGAACCATTTCCAGACTAGACTAGGCTCTCATATAACAAAAAAGAATTGAGACTTCAAAGTGCGCAATTCCCCGGTGAGCAATCCCAGCGACTGACCCAGTGAGCAGTTCTTCAGAACAACACAAAGGCATACTCCAGACTGAAATAGTTAGCATCGGCCGTCTGAGGAGCAGGACAGGGAATGTTACCACTGACCTCCCCACAGTACCCGTTTCCATCACCTGCTCGGGAGGAATTCCCCACAGATTTCTATGGGGAATGCTGGATAAATGCGCTGCATAGCAAAACCGCTGAGCACTCCGTGTCCCCCATTCCATGGCCGGCTTTAACGCTAGAAATGCAGTCACTCGCGTGCCGTTACAGGAAATAAGACATACTGTAAAATGTTACAATGTAACCTGGATGTTGGGACACAATGGTCAGCCACGGAAGTGCTTTCATGACAAGAATAGAGGACAGCTGTTGACCTTTGTCACCTGCCGGTCTTTTCAAACGTAAGTCCTCTGTGGTGTTCTGTTTGATAAACAAAAGTGCTCCACCGTCAATAGCCCTCCTTTATGTTTAGCCTCAAAACGTAAGCGAGGAAAAAGGGGGAAACATCAAGATTAAAGTCGCATACAAATGTGAAATTCTGCCACAGTTGCCTGGCAGGGACTTTTTAAATTAAACAGTATGCCTTTCCCTGAAGCTCTGAAAGACTGAATGATATAGTTGGCAGATTAAGCAGTGTTTACATGTCAAGACGGAGTCACGAAAAAGATCTGGACCTTTCTAAACCCGCAGGTAATCCTCATTATTTATCCACTATACAGATGTGCAGTGCACCGCTGAGGTGTGTTCATCATAACCCAACCTCCCAACCAGAGAGAGCAATCACCAGTCTCTGTCTCGGTTTCTTGCTATGCTTGTTCTCATCTTCTGTTTCTCATGCAATGGAGAATTCCTTTGTCGATGCACTTTAATGATACAGTTTAACCTATTATTACAGTACTAGCTGAGTCATTGTAGCATGACTCAGCTAACCGAGAGGGGAAAAAATGCCCTTTAATGGGAAATAATTATGGTCAAGCTCATTAGTCACACTGAGGAGAATATCCCCAGTAATTGGGGAGTGTCACTGGTCTGCATATTGCTCGGAGTATTATTTTTATTTATTTTTTCAAATATTATTATTTATTTGTATATTGTATTATGCATTGTTGGGAAGGGCCCGTAAGTAAGCATTTCCCTGTTAGTCTACACCTGTTGTTTACGAAGCATGTGACAATTAAAATTGTATTTGATTTGAATGTCCAGATTCTGATGGACTCTTTGCACCTGCAATTACAGTAGCCTCACCGCCGATAAGTGATGTCTCCAACTGATTGGCCAACTGCTGCCTGATCTCTAGTCAAGCGCCCAGCTAAACTGAGGGGAAAACAGTCAAATTGAGTGGGTATCAGTATGTTTAACCTACTGTACATACAGTACTCTACACTACCTTCATTGCTCAAATCTGGGGCCTCCTGTAGATATATGCTTGATCACAAGGCCTTCCACGAGGCTTTCCAAGCCCTGTCATTCCCAGCGCAACGGAGGTCGGTCAAAAAACATTGCACTAACACTCTCCCTGAAACCACGGGATGCTGCCCACGGACATATGCAGGGTGATCCTGAGTGTTGATGATCTGAAATAAAACTGCATGGTTGGCTAGTTCCGCATGAATGACCGTCAGTGCAGGGAATTAATTACACTGAACAGGAGGCTGTTTAAAAGGGACTCGTCAGCCAAGAGATATACTGTAGATTCCCTCTGAAAGTGTGGTGAAAATGCACAAACCCATAAGATCCTTATTGTGGCTCAAACCGGATATAGACAGAATGGATGGGTCCGAGGAAGCTGGGTTCAACTTTTGGGGGGTGAGAAACTTTTGTTTTTCCTCTTCTCATCCAACAGGCACACTTTGAGGCCCCGTGTGAGCACTAACATAACTCGTCCTGCGTAAAATGCTTTTGTTCTTGTGTTTTCTACCGTTCTTATTTATTCAATCAATAAATAATTTGTGTGCTCTATTCCTTCTCTCTGCTGTTTTATGAGTTGAATATTTCAGGAGACGCACAGCTGTGCTCGCATTGTTCTTTCAGGAAAGACTATAAGCCAAGTCTTCATCATACCAGCAGTACATACTGGAAATGAAGAACAGTGGTCAAGCCCCTGAAGACATTTGACTCTTTCTTTCTCTATTACTGCTATCAGCTCAGTGTCTTAACTTCCTGATCGTGACAACTCTATTGGTGCAGGTTGACCAGATGTTCCATCAGGGTCATAGTACTTTCATCTGATTTGACAGGACTGTCAGGATACATCTCTCAAAACTATTTAATTTCATGGCAATGCAGGTATTATTTGTTTGAAGATCGGGGTTTGCACAGTGAGGGGTGTTATTTCAACCAATAACAATCTCACAACTGATGACATTTTGGGATTTAATAAGCCTATGTAGGCCTGCAGACTGACTCAACATGGGTCTGACAAGTCACAACACAATTTTCTGTGTCAGGGATTCAGGGCAACTAAAGTCTGCAAACGAAACCAGTGGGTGGATAGATTAATCAGTAGTTCTATATTAATCTTAGCTTTAATCCATGCGGAGGCTATAAGGAAATGGGGAGGATATGACAGAATGATCCTGTACAGCTTGCAGATAATTGTGACTGTGTGTGTGTGTGAAATGTGCATTCATGCATAGAGGGTCTTATAATCAATCAATGGTTTCGAGCATTGTTTTTAGAAAGGAATATTATTCCAGTGGAGACTTGACAAATGCCGCATCTAGGCTTAGTGCTTCGTATTCATCATTTGGGTTTTGGCCATTACAAAAATGGCATGTTTTCTAAGAACTAGAAAGCATGCAATTTTCTATCACAATCTATTGTAATACTGACTTCAAAAGCATTATTGTTGCTTCTATTGGAATTAAATAGGTTATGGGGAAAGTTTGTGGGCCTTTGCGCTTCAACAAAGGAAAAAGGGGATTTTAAAAGGGACAAATTGAATCTGTCTTTGTCTCACCTCCCATGTTGCTTTGCTCACAAGAAGTCGTAATTTCTATATCTCTGCCATTCATCTAGTGGTCTTGAATTCCTTCCAGCGTTACTCTTCTCGTGTCCAACTTACATGGCTATCTATGGTGAATGTACCAGTATCTTTGTTGTGGTATCTTTCCACATTGTGAGGATCTCTTTTAAGCTGCATAATCCCCTCCAATAATACTGTCTGATTATTCTGCCTGTGTGAAACCCTTCCAAGGTCTTGGTGGCTCCTTTTAAGGTCATCTTGTAAGCACTGATCATGACCATTGTGTAAACATGTTCAACTCGGGAAGTGTGACTATCAGGAGGAAATGACAGATGAGATAGCGTGGTCGTTTTGGGATGTCTCCGTTGCATTTCACATTAGAACAATTTAGTTTAATTACAACCTTCTTGCTTTAGAAAATCGGGAAATGCTAAATGTGACACATTTGACAACGGTTGTCTACTTTTTTCTCTCCTATTCGCTTTTTCTTTCCCCTCCTTATCCCTGGCTGATGCAGCAGTGTTTATGAAAATGTATCCACATGACTGTGCACTTCCATGAGTTGGTCTTTTTTTTTTAACTTGCCAACGTCACCAGTTCAGGCAAGCACCCTTATCAGCCCATTTATGCTCTGCTACTAAAATGGACTCTTAAGCAAGCTTCACACATGAATGATTAAACCCTCTGTCTCCAGCTCTGAGGCTGCGGCCTTGTCCAGCATCCGGTTACAGCCATGACAAATGTCAGCCAAAGCTCCGTTGTCACAATGAAAATGACCCAAATTGTTATTATTTTTCTATAGCTTGCTGTAACATAGTTGACAGGCAAATACTACAGAATATACACCCTCTACCGGAGGTCAGTCGAGGGCCACCATGGTACAAACTCGTCAACAATTTCTGGCATGTCGAAAATATCTCAGGCACTTACTTACCCAAGGTATGCACTCACACACGTGTGGCAGCTGTACTGTGTACATACTGTATCTGGGCTTCTACCATGTTCTCAGGCACAACTCATGGCAAACCTGAAAACATGGGTCGCCTATGTCCCTGTGATACATTCTGACAGGATTAGGAAATGCCATTAATGTCGCTGGAAATCAAACATGTCAGTGCTCAGTAAGTATTTACTGTATACATGCTCTGTCCGAACACTTTTCTCAGGCTTTTTCCCCCACTTAACTGATGAGGTTTAAATTGATGTGCTCCAGACTAGGTCAGCTGAAAGCCATCGTGAAGATATTATTACTGGCTATACTTACAGTTCCGTTTCTGTCTATATTTACCTGGTATGTACTAATGAAATTATGTGAAGACAATTGATACTTTTTGGTCCTTAATTCAAATAAAGCAATACTTCAGAACACTATTACCTGGACCCAAATGCTGGTGCTTTTTTCAATTAATCCCAAATAAACCAAACAAAGTTAAAGCTATTATTGATTATTTATTACCATTTCACCATGTAATTTCTAAGTAAGTACTAGTTAAATAGCATACTGTAATATAAAGAGTATCTGTGTTAAGAGCATTAATAGGACAAAGGAATTACTGAGGTCATACTTGCTCAGTTACACTGTGGCATCTCTGCCGCATCAAATCATCCTTTTTACAAGTTAATACTGTAGCCCCTAAGTGTTAGCCCTGCACGGTCACCATATGTTCTGGTTACAATCTTCCAACACTATCTGACCAGTCAGCTAAATTAACATTGCAAGTCTGATGCTAATGGTGGATTTTCAACAGTAAAAAAGGCTATTGATTCTAATAAGGCCTTCCTTTGTTTGACACAAATCATTAATCATTTATTGTAGCTTTGTCTGTTCTCTGTCGCCTACTCATCATCATTTTAACATTTAGTGGAGAGAGGCTTTATTTAAGCAATAAGGCCCGAGGAGGTGTGGTATATGGCCAATATACCACGGCTAAGGGCTGTTCTTATGCACAACGCATCGCCATATATCACAAACCCCAGAGGTGCCTTATTGCTATTATAAACTGGTTACCAATGTAATTAGAGCAGTAAAAATACATGTTTTTTTCATACCCATGGTATATGGTCTGATAAACCATGGCTGTCAGCCAATCAGCATTCAGGGCTCGAACCACCCAGTTCATAATGTGAAATATAGTGTGTGTTGTAAATTCAATCTGGAGTGGCAGAGTGTGCTCTGTGCGCTCGTAAATTCAGAGAGGTGTCAGATTGTCAGTTCGTAAATTCAGAGCGTTTCGCTCTCGGAGCGTTCAGAGCGTGCTGGGCTCACAACGGTAGTCAAGCCAACTGGCTAACGTTGGCTAGCTACTTCCAGACACAAATGAGAGTAAAATCTCACTCTGACCATTTTATGTTATCACCATTTTATGTGTTTTCATGTTATCCAGAGCGTTGGTGACTGTAACCGTGCTGCTGGCAACAATTGAATTATGCTTTTTTGCCGACGTTAACTGACACCGGCCATATTCAACGGGTGTTGAGGGTTCGTAAATTCATCAGTTATTCTGAACTCTGGCACACAGACGAGAGTGCTCTGAAATCGGGGTAGACAACCAGAGTGAATTTACGAACGCATCCATATTCAATTGGAAACTGTACTGTAGTTGTAGGCCTACCTATCAGCTGCCCAAATACAGGGCTCGATATACAGGGCTGCCCACTGGCCCGGGGAGATTTTGGAAACTTTGGGCCAATCAGTGGCCCGCTTGGGCCAGTAAAAACAATATGGTAATAATGCTATTTTTAATCTAGGCTATATAATTGATTTAAAAAACCGATTCCCGAAGCTGTTATTTCGTTTTTGTTGATTATTTATCACCAGCACGCCGTACACATATAGTAGGCCTATATCTGTCGGGCAGAGAGAGCATGCAGATCTAAAACAGCTGGTTGTTGCATGGAGTTATGATCTCTACCAGTAAATGGTAAGGCAAGAATGGGTATGCAAACCAGGTTTTTAAAAAGTTCAAACCGTTGGTTGAATATGTGCAATGCGCAAATCATTCATGATGTAATTGCCTACTTTTGAAAATCAGACATTTCCTCTTGGCTATTTGCTATTTGAAAAAAAGTATTCAAGTTATGGCAGCCAATTTAGAAGTTCTACTGCACCAATATAATTATTCTTTCATTTCTTATCAGTTTTCATGAGTGTTTCAATTGACAGGTGTTCTACCAGTCTGTTGCTTTCTTTGCGCTAAAACCATGTGCGGTTATTATAAGCAAGACAACATTGAACGCTGGCGTTTCATTGCAAAGGGAAACCGGTTGTTGGTCGCTTTATCGTTTTAAAACATGAAACAATAACCCCTCAATAGCTCTTCAACATCTCAAATGGCAAGACCTACTAGCTACCACATGGACAGACTTCATTAGTGTTTTTGTCGGGAGCATGATGTCTTTAGTCAATGCCCACCTTATTCTTACATATTTTATAATGTGAATGTCAATGCATAATGTCATTGGAAAGGCCTATTAAAACATGCATTATTCTTAGTGGTAATTAGGGTTGCACATTTTGGGGAATATTCAGAGGTGGAAACTTTCCGTGGGAATATATGGGAATTAACGGAAATATATGCAAATTAATATTAAAACCGTTTAAATGTAGATGTTTTTTGCATTGGATATATTTACCATGTCATATGGAGACAGAAACAAACATTTTACCTTATCATAAGTAGACATAATTGCAAATGATTAAATCCTTCCAATAGAAAAATAAAAAACTAATTTAGTTACGAATTGAACTTTAATTAAATGAGTTGACTCTTCACATGGGATGATTTCACTGAACAACAAAAGAAAGTGAATATTGAATGATCCATCGCATCTCCCAAAAACGTTTTCAACATACATCTGTAAAATGATAAGCAAAGCTTTAGTTTCTTGGCTGTCTTCCTCTCAGGCTTCCATGTCTTCTCCCTGGACCTCCTCAATGTCCACCTTTTGAACATCAGACTCTGAGGCCTCATCTTCACTGTCACTTTCCTACCTTGTTGAGGATGGCTCGTTGTCAGGCTCAAAAAGCAAAAAGTTTGCCCGGATGGCCACCAATTTTTCAACCCTTGTATTTGTCAGCCTGTTGCGTGCTTTGGTGTGTGTGTTCCCAAACAAGGACCAGTTGCGCTCTGAGGCGGCTGATGTTGGTGGGATTTGGAGGATGATGGAGGCAACAGGGGAAAGAGCCTCAGATCCACAAAGTCCCTTCCACCAGGTGGCTGATGAGATATGTTGGCACGACTGCCATATTGCATCTCAATCCCAAAGCCCTTGCTTGGAAGTGTACTTCGCCAGACTGCCAAGAACCTTGCCCTCATCCAGGCCAAGGTGGCGAGACACGGTAGTGATGACATCATAGGCCTTGTTGATCTCTGCAGCAGACAGGATGCTCTTGCCAGCATACTTGGGGTCCAACGTGTATACTGCGGCGTGTATGGGCTTCAGGCAGAAGTCTTCAGCTTTTTGATGCAATTTCAGAACTGTAGTTTCCTCTGAGGTAGATTGCTGCTGTAACTTGATGACCCTTCACATACCTAACCATTTCCTTGGCTCTCTTTTAGAGTGTATCCATTGGTTTCAGTGCCATGATGTCCTTGAGGAGCAGATTCAATGCATGAGCAGCACAGCCAATGGGTGTTTGCAGCATTGTCTGTCACCAGTGCAAGTACCTTCTGTGGTCCAAGGTCATTGATGGCTGCCTTCAGCTCATCTGCAATGTAGAGACCAGTGTGTCTGTTGTCCCCTGTGTCTGTGCTCGTGTAGAATACTGGTTGAGGGGTGGAGATTATGTAGTTAATTATTCCTTACCCACGAACATTCAACCACCCATCAGAGATGATTGCAATACAGTCTGCTTTCTCTATGATTTGCTTGACCTTCACTTGAACTCTGTTGAACTCTGCATCCAGCAAATGAGTAGATTAAGCATGTCTGGTTGGAGGGGTGTATGCTGGGCGAAGAACATTCAGAAATCTCTTCCAAAACACATTGCCTGTGAGCATCAGAGGTGAGCCAGTTGCATACACAGCTCAAGCAAGACATTAATCAGCATCTCTGACTACGTTCCTCCATTGAGTCAAAAAAACTTCTGACTCCAGGAGGACCATGAGTTGTTGCTATCGATAAGGTGTCTGATTCATCATTTTCACCTCGAATAGAAGTAGAGGGACTTTTGTCAGAGGTTGCTTGTTGTGAGCTCTGAGGGAACTTTATGCACTCGGCCAGATGAATCTGCATCTTTGTTGCATTCTTCACATATGATTTGGCACAGTATTTGCAAATGTACACAGCTTTTCCTTCTACATTAGCTGCAGTGAAATGTCTCCACACATCCACCCCGTGGCATTTTCCTGTAAAGATTAAGAAAAAAACGAGTAAAAAAATATAATTCCATGTACAGATAAATAGTTAAGTAGTTAGATTAAACAACTCCTTTGTAAAATAAATGTTTTAAAATGAAACATGTTTGGAAACCGGTGAGTTAACACCCCTCAGTTAGCAGGCTCAAGCAAACTAAAACCCACATGGTAGCAAAAACTAACTAGCAGAAATTGTTAACAAGGTAGAAATGATTTAAACACACTTTGCTGTAGGCTACTATTTACTAGTTAACAAAAAATCATGCATGTCATAAAATATATTCACCCCACCCAGTATTGTAATCGAAACTTACCAGAAAGCATGTAGTCCTTGGCTCAGACAGTGTAGTAGTGTGGGCTCAATAGCATCTCATTAGTGCGCAAGATCTTGAGAATCAGCTGTGCACTGCAGAGTACACTGCACATGTGATGGAAGAATACACTGTGCATGCAGAGGGTTGCAATTCCATTGAATTGGGGATAGTTTAACCAAAATATGCCACAAGACCTAGAATTGCCTTATGTGTATCCCACAAAAGAAGGGTCACTGTTATAAGCTAACTTTTTTTTATGAATTTAAGCAAAATTCCCCAAATTCCAGGGCTTAACTTTCCATGGAAAATTTCCGGGAAATTTCCAGGAAAGTTTCCGACCCTCTGCAACCCTAGTGGTAATGCATACTTTTTTTGCATACATTTTGTAGAGTTTTTTTTCCTATAGGCTATTACAACAATTCATATACATTTGGCAATTTAATTAGAATTAAGTACTTAAAGTTATAAATCTTTGAATTTGACTTGCCACTGTCTGTATGAACCATGTATAGGCTACTAGCAAATCAAATCACCTGCTATTTAAATTATGCACGCATCATTCGCTTTCCTGTCAGATCTTGAACTGGGCCCGTTTTGTTTTTTCATTTGGGCCAGTAGCTTTCAGTTGCCACTGGCCTGTACCTGAATGTCGAGCCCTGTGAATAAGAACCTCTGGACAAAATGACTAGAACTGTGTAATACCAAACTTTGATGGACCAAATAGTTATCTGATCAAAAATCAAATTTGCGATGGCATGGTAGTCTGCAGTGGACTACTGTACACTTCCTGAGCTTGAGATGGTCGTAAGAAGGATTTCTCCCTGATGATGAATAATGTGTGGCAAATGTGTCACTGGGTGGATAAAGCATCTGGGCCAATTACCTTGGATAGAAACCTAAAGAGAAGTCACAGTAAACTCCCAAACACTCCCTTTGGATGACCACAAACATTTTTACCAGGTCTTAGTGCAAGAATTGCACATCCCTCCCTGGAGGCCGTACAACCATGGCGCTTGCATACTGACCTTTTTCGGTAAGGCACTACATCAAGAGAACGCCTCAGCGTGGATTAGTTACGGTCAACAAAATTATTGTAATGTCTTTTTTTATTACAATGCTGGTGTCATCTGCCCTTCATAGAAGACACTTAAGAACTCTGCTCTAAGGGATTGGAGTCATCGTCACACCTGCAATTCACAGGAAGGAGAGTGTTTTGACTGTCAGCTTGGCTGTTGGTGATAGACTTGTTTTGGGACCTAACACCGCTCTTTCTGAAAGTGCCAAATTGCATTTTCAGAAGGGTAGAAAAGCAGCGATGATGGCGCTGAAGCTAGCCAGTTGTCGACAATGTGTCTTTGATGAATTATTTATTGGTCAAGGGGAATTTCTAATATGATTCAAATCTATTCTCCAATTTTGAAGAGGAGAAACAATTTGGAGATAGAATTTAAGATTTAAAAAAGAATTTCCTGAAAAATGGCAATAGTTTCTATAGTAGTTTTATTATGGTTTAGATGTCAGCACTATGCATATGTTTCAAGTTGAATCATATATTTAGAGTTGCTTGATTACAAGCCTAATGCTTTGGAATAAACAGTGTTCAAACACCTGAGGGTGTCTCATGATTCTGGCACCTGGCTATTTATAGAGAGAGTAATTGCCTTTGTGACAGTATGGTAAATAGAGGATGAATCCAAAGCGATTATCTGGCTATGACTCCCAGCATGTAGCTCAGCCTTCCCTTGCCTTTTCAGACAGGCAGTTCTTCAGCAACATTCACTTCATTATCTGTGCACTGTCATTAATTATTCTGTAATAATTTCACCAATTTGACAGCATCCCATTGTGTGATCGATGGCGGTTCCTCCTGACCTGTTGATGTGCTGGCTCTATCTGAATCCAGTGACTGAACACAGGGAGTAAAAATCCTCTGGTGCTTCCTCCCCTGGGGATCATGCGACCACAGATAGCCAAACAAGAAATCACCCAAGCACTGCTCAGACAGCCGATTTAAGAGAATTTCAAAGATTATTTACATTTACGTCATTTAGCAGACGCTCTTATCCAGAGCGACTTACAAATTGGAAAGTTCATACATATTCATCCTATCCCGCAGACACAGAATAAACATAGCATAATAATGTCTTAGTAAATCAAACAGCCTACTATTGACAAGGGGAAATATCTATTCCAGGTTTAATGTTGACATATCTCACAACAGACAAAAGTGCAAGAAAGAGAAATAATGTTTCTATGAAACTACATTGAGGCCTACAGTACCAGTCAAGTTTGGACACACCTACTAATTCAAGGGTTTTTCTTTATTTTTACTATTTTCTACATTGTAGAATAATAGTGAAGACATAAAAACTATGAAATAACACATATGGAATCATGTAGAAACCCCAAAAAAAGTGTTAAACAAATCTAAATATATTTTATATTTGAGATTCTTCAAAGTAGCCACCCTTTACCTTCATGACAGCTTTACACACTCTTGGCACACAATGTAGAAAATAGTAAAAATAAAGAAAAACCCTTGAAAAAGTAGGTGTCCAAACTATTGACTGGTACTGTATATATATATATATATATATATTCATGGTGGGGTTTGGCCAGTACTTTCAGCTTATACAGCCAGGCTCTAGGCCTATTTTTTTATCAGTGCTTCTTCCACATGATAGTCTTATTGACATTTGAAGAATGTACCTGCTTGCCATTCCTGGAGAGCACAGTAAGCATGTCATTTTCAACTTTCCCCTCAGCATCTGCCACTGCTTACCAAGAGATGTTTTTTTTAAAGCATGATAGCGCCGACTTCAATAACCTTTCAAGCTCTTTGTGTGAAGTTCATGTGGATTTGTATCTCATGAAAGACCATTCCATTTTTTATCCTGCTTTTATGTGTAACTCCTTCAGCTAACACAACTGTTATGCTTCCTTTCTTAGTCAACTCCCCTTTCATTTTCTTTAAGCCCAATTTATCCACAGGGGTTTCTTCTATCTCTTAACAAAACAGGTCAATCAAATCTAATTGTATTTGTCACATGCTTGCTTCGTAAACAACAGGTGTAGAATAACAGTGAAATGCTTACTTACAGGCCCTTCCCAACACTAAAGAGAGATATTAAAAAACAATTTTTTGAAAGAGAATAATACGAGGAATAAATACACAATGAGTAACAATAACTTGGCTATATACACAGGTACCAGTACCGAGTCGATGTGCAGGGGTACAAGGTAATTGAAGTAGATATGTACATATAGGTAGGGATAAAGTGACTAGGCAACAGGATAGATAATAAACAGTAGCAGCAGCATGTGTGATGAGTCAAAAGAGTTAGTGCAAAGGGTGGGGGGGGGGGGTCCATGCAGATTGTCCAGGTAGCTATTTGGTTAACTATTTAGTAGTCTTACGGCTTGGCGCTAGAAGCTGTTCAGGGTCCTGTTGGTTCCAGATTTGGTGAAGTTGTACCACTTGCCTTGCAGGAGCAAGAGATCAGTCTGTGACTTGGGTGGCTGGAGTATTTGACCATTTTTAGGGCCTTCATCTGACACCCTCTGGTATAGAGGTCCTGAATGGCAGGGAGTTCGGACCCAGTGATGTACTGGGCTGTATGCACTACCCTCTGTAGCGCCTTGCGGTAGGATGCCAAGCAGTTGCCATAACAAGCGGTGATGCAGCCAGTCAAGATGCTCTCAATGGTGCAGCTGTTGAACTTTTTGAGGATCTTAGGTCCCCTGACTAATCTTTTCAGCCTCCTGAGGGGGAAAGAGGCATTGTCGTGCCTTCTTCACGACTGTGTTGGTGTGTGTGGACCATGTTAATTCCTTAGGGATGTGGACACCGAGGAACTTGAAGCCCTCGACCTGCTCCACTACAGTCCTGTTGATGTGGAGCATGCTCGGCCCGCCGTTTCCTGTAGTCCACGATCAGCTGTTTTGTCTTGCTGACGTTGTTGTTGAGTGGGAGGGGTATTGTAATTCACGGTACATTAGAATGTTTTTTTCCCCCCTCCGTATGCTTTTGATTCAGAATGCCATATGTGCTAACATACGGCGTCTGAGGTTTGGGAGGGACGCCACAGATATTTCTGGCCACCCATGCATTCACACCAAACACCTCCACCCACTCCTGCTCAGCTGTTTCAGGCCATTCCACTGTAGGAGGTATGTGCTGCGCTGCCTTTATCCCACGCATGGACCTTTGTAGGGCGGTTATCGTCTTGTTGTTGTCCATGGATTAGCTTCAACTTGAGTAACTTCTAAATGCTGAAATGAATCTGCATGTTTCGTGCACATCACATAATTCAAAATGACATTTCAGATTGTCAAAACCTAACCCCAGAATAGGTCAACTGTAAACAGCTTTACATGCAAACTAGAAATGTAGGCTAGAGCTGCAAGCCTTATTACAGGAAATGGATACCGTGCTAGTTTAAATGGACAGTGGGTCTACCATTCTCTCACAACTGCTTTGTCTGTTGGGAATAACTCTTTAAACAAACGAGCGCTGAGTGGGCAGCAACTCCTCTCAGAGTGTGCTATTCCCTTTTTCCCTGCCATTTACTGTCTTTCCACTAAAATATCAACCTGCATGTGACTCGCCAGGAAGGGTCCAGCATGCCATTTAGGGAGTGCTCCAAACATTTGCTCACAAGCTGTGGGTGGGAAGGGAAGCATCTGATAACAAGCACCTCCTGGGGGAAGCACTAGCAGCACTTTCCCTGGGGCTCACTAACTCCTGCCTACCCCAGTAATGCCACACATTTCAGACAATGAAGAAAGCACCTGTCGTCTGGCACTTGTTTAAATGGATGCTTGTAGTTCTTAAAGGCGTCAGCATGCTTCAGTTCGGGTGGTGCCTAGCCGGGCTTGGCTAGCAGAACCGAACGAGTGTGCTCGCATACTCCTTAAAAGACCTTTGCTTGAAAAAGAAAAAAAGCAGCAATAGTACTGTTTGTCCATTTTGAGACACCGTAGCCAGTATACATTCTCAAAATAGCCAGAATTAATCTAAGATAAAATTAATGACAGATTTCTTGAGTTAACGGTTTTGACGAGATCTAAGGGCTCCCGAGTGGCGCAGTGGTCTAAGAAACTGCATCTCACTGCAGTATCTGGTTCGAATCCAGGCTGCATCACATCCGGCCGTGATTGGGAGTCCCATAGGGCGGCGAACAATTTGCCCAGCGCCGTCCGGGTTTGGCCGGGGTAGGGCTTCATTGTAAATAAGAATTTGTTCTTAAACTGACTTGCCTAGCTAAATAAAAAAATTGTAGTGCAATTTTGCATCTGACTAGGATGTCTGGTGCAGTATTTCTCTAGTGAAAAAAAATGTGCATAAGGACGAGTCGTCTCTCGTTGAATGACAACAGGCACTTCATTGAAGAATCCCTACTTTTGAGCATTCACCGGCGAGGGGGGACGTAGACTTCGGCTACCATCTTTGGTTTTACTTCGGCTACCGTCTTCGATTTGCCTCGAGAAAAAATGCTGTGTGCCTGAACCACCGAAAATACCCTTGCCGAAGTCCAAAACATCACAAAATGTCATCATAATACACTGCTCAAAAAAATTAAGGGAACACTAAAATAACACATCCTAGATCTGAATGAATGAACTATTCTTATTAAATACTTTTTTCTTTACATAGTTGAATGTGCTGACAACAAAATCACACAAAAATTATCAATGGAAATCAAATTTATCAACCCATGGAGGTCTGGATTTGGAGTCACACTCAAAATTAAAGTGGAAAACCACACTACAGGCTGATCCAACTTTGATGTAATGTCCTTAAAACAAGTCAAAATGAGGCTCAGTAGTGTGTGTGGCCTCCACGTGCCTGTATGACCTCCCTACAACGCCTGGGCATGCTCCTGATGAGGTGGCGGATGGTCTCCTGAGGGATCTCCTCCCAGACCTGGACTAAAGCATCCGCCAACTCCTGGACAGTCTGTGGTGCAACGTGGCGTTGGTGGATGGAGCGAGACATGATGTCCCAGATGTGCTCAATTGGATTCAGGTCTGGGGAACGGGCGGGCCAGTCCATAGCATCAATGCCTTCCTCTTGCAGGAACTGCTGACACACTCCAGCCACATGAGGTCTAGCATTGTCTTGCATTAGGAGGAACCCAGGGCCAACCGCACCAGCACATGGTCTCACAAGGGGTCTGAGGATCTCATCTCGGTACCTAATGGCAGTCAGGCTACCTCTGGCGAGCCCATGGAGGGCTGTGCGGCCCCCCAAAGAAATGCCACCCCACACCATGACTGACCCACCGCCAAACCGGTCATGCTGGAGGATGTTGCAGGCAGCAGAACGTTCTCCACGGCATCTCCAGACTGTCACGTCTGTCACATGTGCTCAGTGTGAACCTGCTTTCATCTGTGAAGAGCACAGGGCGCCAGTGGCGAATTTGCCAATCTTGGTGTTCTCTGGCAAATGCCAAACATCTTGCACGGTGTTGGGCTGTAAGCACAACCCCCACCTGTGGACGTCGGGCCCTCATACCACCCTCATGGAGTCTGTTTCTGACCGTTTGAGCAGACACATGCACATTTGTGGCCTGCTGAAGGTCATTTTGCAGGGCTCTGGCAGTGTTCCTCCTGCTCCTTCTTGCACAAAGGCGGAGGTAGCGGTCCTGCTGCTGGGTTGTTGCCCTCCTACGGCCTCCTCCACGTCTCCTGATGTACTGGCCTGTCTCCTGGTAGCGCCTCCATGCTCTGGACACTACGCTGACAGACACAGCAAACCTTCTTGCCACAGCTCGCATTGATGTGCCATCCTGGATGAGCTGCACTACCTGAGCCACTTGTGTGGGTTGTAGACTCCGTCTCATGCTACCACTAGAGTGAAAGCACCGCCAGCATTCAAAAGTGACCAAAACATCAGCCAGGAAGCATAGGAACTGAGAAGTGGTCTGTGGTCACCACCTGCAGAACCACTCCTTTATTGGGGGTGTCTTGCTAATTGCCTATAATTTCCACCTGTTGTCTATTCCATTTGCACAACAGCATGTGAAATTTATTGTCAATCAGTGTTGCTTCCTAAGTGGACAGTTTGATGTCACAGAAGTGTGATTGACTTGGAGTTACATTGTGTTGTTTAAGTGTTCCCTTTATTTTTTTGAGCAGTGTATATGCACGAACTGTTCCGAACTGTTTTGGCTGGAAAGCACGCGGACGCCTTAAGTCAAAGAAGACAGACGTCTTATCCTTCACTGTGTGTGTGTTTCTGTGTGTGTGTGTCCGTGTGTGCGTTTTCTTTTCTTTACATACAGTATCTCCTCAAATAAGGGACTTCTCTTCTCACCCAAAGAGGCATGAGGCTTAAGTAGACTTACTGTGAGCTGCCATAGAGCAAAAAAAGAACTAGACCAGAGTCAATCATTTCAGTTGGCCAAGCCTCCACGAGTAGCCTAATAAATGTCCCACTTATTTGCTAAAAGGTCATTTATCAAGTCTGAAATGACATTTGCCAGAACCATGCTTTTAAGAAATACATGGTAGATTGTAATGCATGTGTCTTTCACATTTATTCAGACTGGAAACACTTTGAGCATTGTTCAGCTCGCACATATCTTGGCACTTCTAAGTATTGGCAGGAGTTCTCAGGCAAAATGCGGTCCTGACTGCTTACACCTTTCTTAGGAAAATTGATGTAAAACAACTTATGTAAATCCAACAGAGAAATGTCAGCCTGCTCTCTAAGATCTGTGATGGATAAATACACAATAGCTACATTTCTCATAACTATTCAAAATAAATATAAACTGTGACATGAGTTCAAAACAGTTGAACTCATGTCACAATGAACAAACAAGCCAATGACGAGTTAGCCTAAAACCAACAAAAGAATATGCATAGCAAGAGATCTAATTAATTTTAGATTCAAGCAACAAAAATAAATTAAAAAGTGTTTAAATGTACAAAGCTGATTAAAGTTATTTTCCTCAGAAATGTTTAATTATGTTTTTCTTTCAGAACTATAGTTGTGGTCAACAGTATTTCCAACAACAATCAGGGTTAACCAGCTCTTACTATATAGCCTACAGACAATAACAACTGGATAAGCTGTAAAATAATACACCACTTAAAGCACACTAAATCAGATTGTCAGTAGGCCTAAGTCCAGAGCAACAGAGAAAGAAACCAGCAACATATTTGGAAGCAGCCTTCTTGCTATTCCTAATTAAATCCACACAGAATTAAGCCAATCCACACACTTGGATGATCAGAGGAGCTGAAGGCACACTGAGGTCTGTGGCCCCCCTTTTCTGGTGTGTGTCTGTCATCATGAAGGGTTCAACCAGGCTTAAAGTACACCAGGAAAACAGTTAAGCCAAGCCCTTGCTCAAAGCAAATGAGCACCACCAGTCCATCACATGTGGTGCTGTTTAATACGATCCTGCTATGATCTAGTCTTATTTATTGTGTATGCGAGTAGCCTTAACTTAGTTATTATTAACTTTAGTGATTATCCTTCTCATTACAATACACACAAGATCAATTTGACATAGGCTATACTATAACACCTGCTACAAGCTATTAGGAACCATTTGGGAACAATTCTAAATGTTTTGGTTACATTTTTCTTATTCTGAGTTTTATTTTGTTTCATTAAGCATAGGCCTATCAATGACAACAGTTGTGAAAGTTGATACAAACGTAATTCTAAAATGTCAACATAATGATTAAACGTTCATTCCGAGGAGGATCTGACCATGCATTGTCTAAACACGAGGGAGCACTTTTCCGCGAACAAATTGCATCATACCCTTTCAGAAACATAGCCCAATCAAAACATGAAAAAACGCCACAATTTGGTAAGGTGCAGAGACAAATCGCTTGATCTGAGATGGCTAATAAAAAGTGACATATCAACGTTTTAGAACCGATCTTCAATGAGTTCTCAACGCTTGCAAAGTGCGCTGCATGCTGCTTTCAGGCAGGCTCCTCCCGCGGACTGTCTTTATTCCAGAATGGAAAAAAACGTTCTCGCATCACTGAAGATTGCCAGTCTATCAACCACAACCTTTATCAACCACAATTCAAACACGTAAAAAAAACGTTTGAGCAAACGTATGTTACTATCAAATACGTATTTATTCAACACAATAACACAGTTAGAGTTGAATTGATTGTTGACAACTTTTGAAAGTAAGGAGACGGACAAAAGGGACTCGACTCATCCCCTTGAAACAACACGCCTCTCAAAGAATGTATACATTTTATATCTTCTTGCTATTTCATAATGTAAAGTTTGTAGCAAATCAACATGCGCTGTCGATAACTAATTGTATGTATAGCAGTTTGCGGGAGTTTCTATCTCCGAAGAGTTCGAGAAGCTAGACATGCCTCCAAATGCCATACAGATAACGGTACACTGTCAGGCTCGCGACGGATCAAACATTCCAACGAGCCAACAAGGCTTGAGCCTCGTGCGTTACCAAACAATGTCTTACTTCTGGTCTTCGATTGCTTACTTTATAATTTTATATATCTCCCTTTAAAATCAGAACATCATCCATGAATAACAAGTAGTCTGGTTGACTATAGCTAGTTTGCTGAGTTTAGTTAGGTCAGGAATAATCACTTAGGTTATATCCTAACGCAGATCACATTGTAGCTCGAAAATATCAAAGTAGCTAATTCTGAATAACAAGAGCGAACGTCACGTCCAGAATGTATCTGCGCTGGGAAATCAAGCGTGGTCCTCATGCATTTACTTACAGTGAGTTGAGAGCAGGACCAGAATGCAAGCCAGACGTGTTAACGCCATCTTGGAGTCGATGCAATGTTCAGTTTGGCCGTACATGCGCAAAGTTAAGAGCTTTTCAGTGGATGGAGAGAGGAGGACTGGCCGGGGAGAGAGAGGCGGGGGGGGGGGGGGGGGGGTGAATCAGGTTTCGGTGAATCAGGTCTCCATGGCTACCAAAAGCATCACTCACACAGTCAAGAATTTATGGTTGACAATACGTGGGGGGACCATACGTTTTACAACGCTGGAAGCTGTGATTGAGGACTACTGTATTAGGCTACCCATTCTACCCATTATATTATATCAGACAAACTCTGCTGTGAGATTATGATACAAATTACAAATTGATGATTTAAAAAAAAATGATTATCAGATATCCAAACAAATCCCATTCTTAAAAATCAAAAATAAACAATAGGAATCCTTCCTAAAACAAATGACTGAGATGTTTTGTTGACTATTCATGTTGTGTAGAGTAAACACGGGATTAATGTGCATTGATTGGAGGCTCTTTTTACTGGCCTAATCCTGTCAATGGTAACTGCGCTTAAGTAGAACACCACAGCTGTGTCATCAAGCAGATCAAGATTGAAAGAATCTGCTACTTATCCCAGTTACTCTCAATTGAGGTTGCATGCAATCGTTATTGCTTTTAGATAGCTGAGCCAACCATTGGAATAGTGTCTCCTAGAAAGTATTTGACTGGATGTGTGTGGATTTCGCGAATGTGTGTGCATGTGTATGTGCGTGCGTGCTTCTGTGTGTGTGTGTGTGCTTGTGTGTGTGTTGGTGTGTGGACTAGGAAACATTGTCTGGATTGTGGTGTAAACACCTTAAGTATGATTTTTATCCACACTCATTTATGTGCCTCAAATATATTGCTTGCAATTTTATTGCGACAATATCTGTCACGCCCTGGCCTTAGTATTCTTTGTTTCCTTTATTATTTTAGTTAGGTCAGGGTGTGACATGGGGAAGGTATGTGTTTTTGTATTGTCTAGGGTGGTTGTATGGTTTAGGGGGTTAAGTAGAGTAGATGGGTTTGTGTTTAGTGTAGGTGTCTAGCTGTGTCTATGGTTGCCTGAATGGTTCTCAATCAGAGACAGATGTCATTAATTGTCTCTGATTGGGAGCCATATTTAAGACAGCCATAGGCACTAGGTTAATGTGGGTAATTGTCTATGTTGTACGTTTGTAGCTTGTGTGTGCACTTACGTCTATAGCTTCACGATCTTTTGTTTCAGTTTGTTAAAGTGTTCGTTGCGTGTTTTTTCCTTTCTCTAAAATAAAAGAGAATGTATTTTGCACACGCTGCGCCTTGGTCCACTCTCTCTCAGCAAGACGATCGAGACAATATCAGATTAAATGTGTATTGCTTTGATGAACTGGAGGGTATAAAAACTATTCATTGCATTACATTTTTCGGGTTGTCAGGGTGTCTTCTCCCTAATGAGTTTGTATGGTTTTTAAATATCAGACCATGTAAGTACTAGGTAGTAATACAGCAAATGGAACAATACTGGTCATTTTACTAGTAGTTTAATGTGTTCTATGTTGTCAAGGTCCACGCAGTGAATAACGCTCAAATGTAAAACGCATTCCCAATATGCACCTACTGCACCAGGCTTTTTGATGTACAGTGTAGGAAAGTAACCCTTAAACCCCCCTACCCCATACAAGCGCAAACAATATGTAACAGCTTCTTTTGTTTCCATTGTGTCTCTTATCTTTTGAATAATAGAGGTTCCTTGACTCATTTAGAGACTTCCTGAATTCTCAGGTTTACTTTCAGCACTTAAGACAACAACATTCTTTGTTGCCATCCACTTTAAGTCCAAGCTTTTGGCTCTGGGTCCATATTGTATTCACGGTCATCATTCTTATCACTGGATTCCTCTTTCAGGGCATGTTTTAAGCAGAATGGACGTATCAGACGGAAACGTTGACTTGCATGGTTGAATTTTTTTTAAATCTGGATTTTGCCTTGAAGCCCATCTCTCGCATCCCTCCCTAAATATACCGATTTATTTTATTTTTATATACTTGTGGCTGTTGCTCCAAGTCACTTATGTGGCAGTCAGCAAGGTCAGGTGGAAATGAGGCGGCTATCTAAGAAGTTCACAATGAATGTCCTCCCATGAAGGTTTAGACACTTTCTATTTATACTGAACAAGAATATAAACACAGCATGCAACAATTTCAAAGATTTTACTGATTCACAGTTCTTATAAAGAAATCAGTCAATTGAAATAAATTCATTTGGCCCTAATCTATGGATTTCACATGACTGGGAATACAGATATGCATCAGTTGGTCACAGATATCTTAAAGAAAATGTGCCTCACAATGGGCCTCAGGATCTTGTCACAGTATCTCTGTGCATTCAAATTGCCATTGATAAAATGCAATTGTGTTTGTTGTCCGTAGCTTATGCCTGCCCATACCATAACCCCACCGCCACCATGGGGCGCCCTGTTCACAACGTTGACATCAGCAAACCACTCGCCCAGATGACGCCATACACGTGGTCTGTGGTTGTGAGGCCAGTTGGATGTTGTCACGTTCTGACCATAGTTCTTGTGTGTTTTACTTGTTTTAGTGTTGGTCAGGACGTGAGCTGGGTGGGCATTCTATGTTGTGTGTCTAGTTTGTCCATTTCTATGTATGCCTGATATGGTTCTCAATCAGAGGCAGGTGTTTGTCATTGTCTCTGATTGGGAACCATATTTAGGTGGCTTGTTTTGTGTTGGGGTTTGTGAGTGGTTGTTTTCTGTCTTTGTGTTCTGCACCAGATAGGACTGTTTTCGGTTTTCACATTTATTGTTTTGTTGCTTGTAGTGTTCACGTTATTATCTTTATTAAACATGTTGAGCACTAGCCGCGCTGCGTTTTGGTCCTCTCCTTCATCCCAGGAAGAAAACCGTTACAGATGTACTGCCAAATTCTCCAAAACAACGTTGGGGGTGGCTTATGATAGAAACATTAACATTCAATTCTCTGGCAACAGCTCTGGTGGATATTACTGCAGTCAGCATGCCAATTGCACGCTCCCTCAAAACTTGAGACATCTGTGGTATTTTGTTGTGTGACAAAACTGCACATTTTAGAGTGGCTTTTTATTGTCCCCAGCACAAGGTGCACCTGTGTAATAATGATCATGCTGTTTAATCAGCTTCTTGATATGCCACACTTGTTCACGTGGATGGATTATCTTGGCAAAGGAGGAAAGCTCATTAACAGGGATGTAAACCAATTTGTGAGAAATAAGCTTTTTGTGCCTATGGAGATTTTCTGGGATCTTTTATTTCAGCTCATAAAACACGGGACCAACACTTTACATGTTGCGTTTATTTATTTTTTCAGTGTACTTTGTTTATATACTGAGTATACAAAACATTTAGAACACCTGCTCTTTCCATGACATAGACTGACCAGGTGAATCCAGGTGAAAGCTATGATCCCTTATTGCTGTCACTTGTTAAATCCAGTTCAATCAGTGCAGATGAAGGGGAGGAGACGGGTTAAAGAAGGATTTTCAAGCCTTGAGACATGGATTGCGTATGTGGGCCATTCAGAGGGTGAATGGGAAAGACAAAATATTGAAGTGCCTTTGAACGAGGTATTGTGGAAGGTGCCAGGCCCACCGGTTTGTGTCAAGAACTGCAACGCTGTAGGGTTTTTCATGCTCAACAGTTTCCCGTGTTTTTCAAGAATGGTCCACCACCCAAAGGACATCCAGCCAATTTAACACAACTTTGGAAAGCATTGGAGTCAACATGGACCAGCATTCCTGTGGAACGCTTTCGACACCTTGTAGAGTCAATGCCCTGACGAATCGAGGCTATTCTGAGGGCAAAATGGGCGGGGTGCAATTCAAAATTAGGAAGGTGTTCCTAATATCTGGTATACTCAGTGTATCTTCTCTATTGATGTTGAAATGTGTAATGCGTCAGGTTAGATTTGACTACTCAGCGTTGTTACAACCATCATCAGGGATTGTTACATGGATCTATGCATTTCCAACTGCATCTAAGTAATAATACTAGTAATACCCTGATTTAACTTTCATTGTTCATTTGTTTATTTTTCATGGAAGATTCTTTGTCCATAAAAGGAAGTGCGCAGAAAACAAAGATAGAATTTAAGATAGAATTTAAATATAATTTTGAAATTATCTGTAAATGTAAAAACATAAAAGCAATACGCACAGTAAAACGTTTTTGTACAAATTGAAAATGTATCTTGGTATGTAATACCTCTGTCTGTTAGGTTTATGTACTCTTGTTTGTATATTTCTGTTTTTGTATTTGTTGTGTTCATAATTTTAAAAAATAAAATATATATATGATTTTTTTTATTTTTATAATAATATTAATACTAGTAATCAATAATATGGACATTAGCAGATGCCTGTCAGATAGCACACATCACACACTCACCCACAGTTGAGAGGAGCACGAGGTCAGCTGCACTGCATGTTGTGGGGTTTAACACTCCATGGTACAATGCTAGGGGATTGTTGTTAGGATCCGAACCCCACAGCACTCCAGTTGCCAGATCAATTCTCACTATGTTTTACTGCCCCCACAACCAACGCCATGCTCCAGCTAACAGCCATCGGAACCACAATTTTGGTTCAGTCCTCTGGTTATGTAGCTAATATAACACTGACATCATGTCCAAGCCCACTTCCCCTTTAACAGAGACATTTAAAGATACAATTTTAAGTGCAAAATGATCTCATCATATAAATCTTAAACCTCTTATGGCTGCAAGCCCGAGGTCGGTACACCTATGACAACATCCCCCACCCCCCCCACACTGATTAGCATCGCTAGCATAGCGTCACAATTAAATAGTAGCATCTAAATATCATTAAATCACAAGTCCAAGACACCAAATGAAAGATACAGATCTTGTGAATAAAGCCACCATTTCAGATTTTTAAAATGTTTTACAGGGAAGACAAAATATGTAAATCTATTAGCTAACCATGTTAGCAAAAGACACCATTTTTCTTTGTCCACCATTTTTTCTCAACACCAGTAGCTATCACCAATTCGGCTAAACTAAGATATTGATAGCCACTAACCAAGAAAAAACCTCATCAGATGACAGTCTGATAACATATTTATTGTATAGGATAGGTTTTGTTAGAAAAATGTGCATATTTCAGGTATAAATCATAGTTTACAATTGCACCCACCATCACAAATCGACTAGAATAAATACACAGAGCAACGTGTATTACCAATTTACTCATCATAAAACATTTCTTAAAAATACACAGCACATAGCAATGGAAAGACACAGATCTTGTGAATTCAGACAATATTTCAGATGTTCTAAGTGTTTTACAGCGAAAACACAATAAATCGTTATATTAGCATACCACATATGCAAACGTTACCAGAGCATTGATTCGAGCCAAAGAGAGCGATAACGTAATCATCGCCAAAATATATTAATTTTTTCACTAACCTTCTCAGAATTCTTCCGATGACACTCCTGTAACATCATATTACAACATACATATAGAGTTTGTTCGAAAATGTGCATATTTAGCCACCAAAATCATGGTTAGACAATGACAAAAGTAGCCCAGCTGGTCAGAAAATGTCGTGCGCCATATTAGACAGTGATCTAGTCTTATACATAAATACTCATAAACGTGACTAAAAAAATATAGGGTGGACAGCGATTGATAGACAATTTAATTCTTAATACAATCGCTGAATTACATTTTTTAAATTATCCTTACTTTTCAATACAGGTTGCGCCAAGCGAAGCTACATCTAACAAAATGGCGGCATAAGCGATTAACATTTTTCGACAGAAACACGATTTATCATAATAAATTGTTCTTACTTTGAGCTGTTCTTCCATCAGAATCTTGGGCAAAGAATCCTTTCTTGGGTCTAATCGTCTTTTGGTCGAAAGCTGTCCTCTTGCCATGTGGAAATGCCCACTGCGTTCGGCATGAACTGGAAACGTGCCCAGAGGTTCAAAGTGTCTCAGAAAGCAATGCCTCAAAATCGCACTAAACGGATATAAATTGCTATAAAACGGTTTAAATTAACTACCTTATGATGTTTTTAACACCTATAACGAGCAAAAACATGACCGGAGAAATATTACTGGCTAAACTAAAGCTTGGAAAAAGAGCAGGTCCGTGTCCACCTTGCATCAGGCGCAGCTGGAAAAGGGACACTACCTACACGTTGTGTTGTTTTATAGAGGCTCTGATTGCGCAATCGACTCCATTCAAAGCGTCACCACGTAATGACATCCAGGGGAAGACGTAAGCAGTGTTTGTATCCTCATAGCATTCACAGGGACCTTTAAACTGACTCCAGATCAGGGGCCAAGATGTCTGAAATCTGACTCCATGTCAGGGAAAGTGCTGTAGAATGAGTTCTGTTCCACTCAGAGACAAAATTTCAACGGCTATAGAAACTAGAGAGTGTTTTCTATCCAATAATAACAATAATATGCATATTGTACGAGCAAGAATTGAGTACGAGGCCGTTTGAAATGGGCACCTATTATCTGGCTACTCAATACTGCCCCTGCAGCCATAAAAAGTTAAATCACATTTTCCAGTGTGCACTGCTGTTTTAATGTATCACAAGACCCTTAGTTTACATTTCCCTTTGACTCTGAGTGGCATTGGCTCACTTGCTGCTATGGTGACATTTCTCATGTTGTAAAACGCTGCAGACAGAAGACGAACTGCCTCCCTTGGGCTGTTTTACCCGGACGCTCTGGGTTCACCGAATCTGTCAGTGAAATTTTCTTTGGGTCCGGCGCTGCGACCTTGGCCCGTTAGCACTATAAACTGTGTGAATCTCAGGTGTCCTCTTTATGGCAGTGCAGTCACATGTACCACCAGACAGTACGTGAGAAAAGCCTTCTGGTCCTCTGTCCCCTCGGTCAAATAATCTATATGCCACTGTAGACTAAATCTCTTTTTAAGAGGGCCTCCACGGTATTCCACTATAGTGCAGTATTTGATTTGGATTCATGCCTTTGACACAAAGACATATAGGAGAGTATATCAGATTTAAGTGGATAGATGGGTGTGTAGGTAGCTACCCATCCAGGTAGATACTGTACATACTGTATGTCAGTGGTATTCAAACTTTTTCACCAGGCACCCATTTTTTCCACCAGAATTTCTGGGACCCCCACCCCAAATCTAATGACACAACCAATTTTTGGATCAACAAACAACCTTCAATTCATTGCATTTTCATCTCTTATCAAAATGAAAAGGAATCAATAAATATATTTTCTCAATAAAATAACCTCAAAAACGTTTGTATATACTCAAAACATGTTCTTCATAAAAACATTTATTTTCCACCCATTTAAAAGAAAAATGGCGACCCAACTGCAGTTCAACCGCAACCCAATTGCAGATCCCCCGAGGAGTCGCGACCTCGGCTTTGAATACCACTGCTGTAGGTGGATGGATAACATCTCTTGTATCAGAGTTTGTAAAATCCCTCAAGGCACATGTCAAATGAGCAAATAATTATATACACTGAGTGTATAAAACATTAGGAACACCTTCCTAATATTGAGTTCCACACCCTATTGCCCTCAGAACAGCCTCAATTCGCCCGGCATGGACTTTACAAGGTATCAAACGTGTTCCACAGGGATGCTGGCCTATGTTGACTCCAATGCATCCCACAGTTGTGTCAAGTTGACTGGATGTCCTTTGGGTGGTGGACCATTCTTGATACACACAGGAAACTGTTGAGTGTGGAAAAACCCAGCAGGGTTGCAGTTCTTGACATACTCAAACCGTTGTGCCTGGCACCTACTACCATACCCCATTCAAAGGCACTTAAATATTTTGTCTTGCCCATTCACCCTCTGAATGGCACACATACACAATCCATGTCTCAATTGTCTCAAGGCTTGAAAATCCTTCTTTAACCTGTCTCTTCCCCTTCATCTACACTGATTGAAGTGAATGTAACAGGTCACATCAATAAGGGATTATTGTTTTCACTTGGATTCACCTGGTCAGTCTGTCATGGAAAACGTGTGTGTTCCTAATGTTTTGTACACTCAGTGTACATAATCAATTCAACAGTTCCAGTGTAAAGGAGTTGGTTTGGTGAGTAACCTCGCCTGAGACTTAACATTAGCTCCCAGAGATGACACCTAGACTAAGTAATGGTCGTTTTCGAATAACAAATCCTCAAAGACAGTAGAAGAGGAAAGGAGAAAGGAAAAGTATAATCAAATAAAAAGGGCCATATCTGTCCCCTCCAATGATATACACTGCTCAAAAAAATAAAGGGAACACTTAAACAACACAATGTAACTCCAAGTCAATCACACTTCTGTGAAATCAAACTGTCCACTTAGGAAGCAACACTGATTGACAATAAATTTCACATGCTGTTGTGCAAATGGAATAGACAAAAGGTGGAAATTATAGGCAATTAGCAAGACATCCCCCAATAAAGGAGTGATTCTGCAGGTGGTGACCACAGACCACTTCTCAGTTCCTATGCTTCCTGGCTGATTTTTTGGTCACTTTTGAATGCTGGCGGTGCTCTCACTCTAGTGGTAGCACGAGACGGAGTCTACAACCCACACAAGTGGCTCAGGTAGTGCAGCTCATCCAGGATGGCACATCAATGCGAGCTGTGGCAAGAAGGTTTGCTGTGTCTGTCAGCGTAGTGTCCAGAGCATGGAGGCGCTACCAGGAGACAGGCCAGTACATCAGGAGACGTGGAGGAGGACGTAGGAGGGCAACAACCCAGCAGCAGGACCGCTACCTCCGCCTTTGAGCAGGAGGAGCAATGCCAGAGCCCTGCAAAATGACCTCCAGCAGGCCACAAATGTGCATGTGTCAGCATATGATCTCACAAGGGCTCTGAGGATCTCATCTCGGTACCTAATGGCAGTCAGGCTACCTCTGGCGAGCACATGGAGGGCTGTGCGGCCCCACAAAGAAATGCCACCCCACACCATGACTGACCCACCGCCAAACCGGTCATGCTGGAGGATGTTGCAGGCAGCAGAACGTTCTCCACGGCGTCTCCAGACTCTGTCACGTCTGTCACATGTGCTCAGTGTGAACCTGCTTTCATCTGTGAAGAGCACAGGGCGCCAGTGGCGAATTTGCCAATCTTGGTGTTCTCTGGCAAATCCCAAACGTCCTGCACGGTGTTGGGCTGTAAGCACAACCCCCACCTGTGGACGTCGGGCCCTCATACCACCCTCATGGAGTCTGTTTCTGACCATTTGAGCAGACACATGCACATTTGTGGCCTGCTGGAGGTCATTTTGCAGGGCTCTGGCAGTGCTCCTCCTGCTCAAAGGCGGAGGTAGCAGTCCTGCTGCTGGGTTGTTGCCCTCCTACGGCCTCCTCCACGTCTCCTGATGTACTGGCCTGTCTCCTGGTAGCGCCTCCATGCTCTGGACACTACGCTGACAGACACAGCAAACCTTCTTGCCACAGCTCGCATTGATGTGCCATCCTGGATGAGCTGCACTACCTGAGCCACTTGTGTGGGTTGTAGACTCCATCTCATGCTACCACTAGAGTGAGCGCACCGCCAGCATTCAAAAATGACCAAAACATCAGCCAGGAAGCATAGGAACTGAGAAGTGGTCTGTGGTCACCACCTGCAGAATCACTCCTTTATTGGGGGTGTCTTGCTAATTGCCTATAATTTCCACCTTTTGTCTATTCCATTTGCACAACAGCATGTGAAATTTATTGCCAATCAGTGTTGCTTCCTAAGTGGACAGTTTGATTTCACAGAAGTGTGATTGACTTGGAGTTACATTGTGTTGTTTAAGTGTTCCCTTTATTTTTTTGAGCAGTGTATATAAACCCTGTATTGCTATGTATTGGCCAATGAGAGGCTTTGAAGTCACCGGTCAGCCATATTGGCACTCCTCAGAAAAACAGTCTTCCATAGGAATGAATGGAATTCTACAGTGTTTCATTTAAATGTTTCAAGGACAAAATTACATATATTGAAGTATTTTCTTGTTGCAGTGGTGACAGTAACATTAGTAATTTAAAAAAATTATACTTTTAGGGAAATGTTTTATGTTTAGCTCACATAATATAATTTAAAAGTATGCACTACGGTGTCTGTAATAGAATAAACATTACAAAAACAAATGTAGACATTTATAAATCCATTTCTATAGCTTCCAAAATATGCTTTACAACGGTGGGGGAGTGCCAAGATGGAGGTGCAGTGGCTTCAAAACAGTGGCCCCTGTAATTCATCTAGTGTATATATAAATCATTTGTCCCCTTGGTCTTGGGGTTCAGCAGCAAAGCCATTACATTACCCTGCTGATGTGCGAACGTTACAGGCTTTTGTCATTTGAAGCCTTTATCAGAGTCAAGGACGCTTAAAGGAGAAATCTGAAAACCGTCACAACACTCAGTACTCAGACGGATCTCCAGTCTCCACAAGGGGCTGGGGAAGCAGGCACGCAATCAGGGCCCAATGTGACACTTGATTGGCGAAGGGTGAAGACAAGGGTATCAAGTCAGTCAATGTATTTATATCCCTGATGTTTCATGTGTTATATTTAGAATGTGATAGACAGGACAACTGAAAGCTTTTGTCATCCAAATTATCTTCAGGCATCTCGCATAGAACAAAAGGTAACACTTTTCTTGACACCCAGTGTCATAACACGTTATGGCACGGTCATAACCATGTCATAATATGTCATAACAGCTGACATAATTTATCCTAACCTGTCATAATATGGTCATAACACTGTTATAACACATATCTTTACACCTGTTGTAACATATATTGCGTTATTTTATGGCTGGTTATGACTCCTAAATAAGTGTCAAAACCCACGTTTATTCAACAAACAAAAAAATCCCCGCCAAGAACTTTCCTTTCGTTTGAAAGTTTGTTTCTTAATTAAATCATTAGTTGTTGTTGTAATGAATTCTTTACAGTAATTGTTTTCATCATATTTTAAATAACTTTTAGAAAATACACTTTACTGTCAAGAAGCATTATGACCATATTGTGTCACTTTACTTGGACTAACAAAATACACTTTTTGACACTGTCAAGAACCATTATGACCATCATAATCATAAACTCAGCAAAAAAAGAAACATCCCTTTTTCAGGACCCTGTCTTTCAAAGATAATTCGTAAAAATCCAAATAACTTCACAGATCTTCATTGTAAAGGGTTTAAACACTGTTTCCCATGCTTGTTCAATGAACCATAAACAATTAATGAACATGCACCTGTGGAACGGTCGTTAAGACACTAACAGCTTACAGATGGTAGGCAATTTAGGTCACAGTTATGAAAACTTAGGAGACTAAAGAGGCCTTTCTACTGACTCTGAAAAACACCAGAAAAAAAGATGCCCAGGGTCCCTGCTCATCTGCGTGAACGTGCCTTAAGCATGCTGCAAGGAGGCATGAGGACTGCAGATGTGGCCAGGGCAATAAATTGCAATGTCCGTACTGTGAGACGCCCTAGACAGCGCTACAGGGAGACAGGACGGACAGCTGATCGTCCTCGCAGTAGCAAACCACGTGTAACAACACCTGCACAGGATCGGTACATCCGAACACCTGCGAGACACGTACAGGATGGCAACAACAACTGATGGTCGGATTTGCGTTTATCGTCGAAGGAATGAGTGTTACATCGAGGCCTGTACTCTGGAGCGGGATCGATTTGGAGGTGGAGGGTCCGTCATGGTCTGGGGCGGTGTGTCACAGCATCATCAGACAGAGCTTGTTGTCATTGCAGGCAATCTCAACGCTGTGCGTTACAGGGAAGACATCCTCCTCCCTCATGTGATACCCTTCCTGCAGGCTCATCCTGACATGACCCTCCAGCATGACAATGCGACCAGCCATACTGCTCATTCTGTGGGTGATTTCCTGCAAGACAGGAATGTCAGTGTTTTGCCATGGCCAGCGAAGAGCCCGGATCTCAATCCCATTGAGCACGTCTGGGACCTGTTGGATCGGAGGGTGAGGGCTAGGGCCATTCCCCCCAGAAATGTCCAGGAACTTGCAGGTGCCTTGGTGGAAGAGTGGGGTAACATCTCACAGCAAGAACTGGCAAATCTGGTGCAGTCCATGAGGAGGAGATGCACTGCAGTACTTAATGCAGCTGGTGGCCACACCAGATACTGACTGTTACTTTAGATTTTGACCCACCGTTTGTTCAGGGACACATTATTCCATTTCTGTTCATCACATGTTTGTGGAACTTGTTTAGTTTTTGTCTCAGTTTTTTGAATCTTGTTATGTTCATACAAATATTTACACATGTTAAGTTTTCTGAAAATAAACGCAGTTGACAGTGAGAGGACGTTTCTTTTTTTGCTGAGTTTATAAGCCAGATAGGCCTATCACGTACATGACCTTATGTCAGTCTTCAGTCAAAAAGAGGGTGTCTTGTCCTCAGCCTGAAATCTGCTCCTGCATTCATCCCAGTCATCAGCCACAGAGCATTGGGGTAGGTGCATGTCTGACATGAATTTGTGCGGAACGATAATGATAGTTTCATATGGTCAATTTAAAACAAATATATAGATATCATAAACATACTGTTGACATGTTGGCTATGGTGTAATGGAGATGTTTGCCTGTGTGGTAGGTTTTGTGGGTTTTGACACTCTTATGTAGGTGTCATAACCAGCCATAAAATAATGCAATATATGTCACAACAGTTCTAAATATATATGTTGACAGTGCATTTATTACCATATTATGACAGGTTATGACAAGTTATGTCAGCTGTTATGTCATATCATGACATGATTATGACCTTGTCATAATGTATTATGACGCTGGGTGTCAAGTAAAGTGTTACCGAAAGAAAATAGTTGTGAAAAAACACTAGCGTCCAGAAAATGATATTTTTGATGAAATGGTCTGTAATATTTTCCTCCTTTCATGCTCGTTTACAATTTCCACTTGGAACTGGCTTAAGGGAGTAAAAGGATTGAGGAAAAAAATAGAAAGCGATTGAGAATCCAGATTAAATAAATGGGGAATTCTTTCCTAAGGGGATGCGATGTGTTGCAAGTAATGACTTATTATGCTCTGGCAATCTGTCACGGGCATATTGAGGATGCTACCATACAGTTATCATTACAGTTTAACTTGGAATGACCCTCAACTCCCAGGCACATAGTGCTTAATAGCGCTGTAGATATTCTCCCTGCTATCACTAAATACTCACAGCAAACCCATATAGCACAAACCTTAGAGGAAACAAAGCACAAGTCGCTGCTAAAGTTTGACGAACAAAATGACTGTTAAGTGTTGAAGCCTTTCACACATCAGAGTAGGAATTCACAAATGTCTTTTTTCTAATTTGTTTTATTTAGTTGCGCTGCTGAAGCTGTGCCTTGATTAACAGAGGAACCCTAAAGTTGTAATTGTGCAAATCGTGTATAAAACGGTAACTTTAACAAATGTATTTATTTATTCATTTTATTTAACCTTTATTTAACCAGGTGAACTATAGAAGAATACACATTCCACTTGACTTTCGGCGCAGACAGAGATGGCCGCCTCGCTTCGCGTTCCTAGGAAACTATGCAGTATTTTGTTTTTTTATGTGTTATGTCTTACATTGTTACCCCAGGTAATCTTAGGTTTTATTACATACAGTCGGGAGGAACTATTGGATATAAGAGCAACGTCAACTCACCAACATTACGACCAGGAATACAACTTTCCCGAAGCGGATCCTCTGTTTGGCCTACCACCCAGGACAATGGATCGGATCCCAGCCGGCGACCCAAAACAACGACAACGTAGAAGGGGCAGACGGAGCGGTCTTCTGGTCAGGCTCCATAGACGGGCACATCGCGCACCGCTCCCGAGCATACTACTCGCCAATATCCAGTCTCTTGACAACAAGGTAGACGAAATCCGAGCAAGGGTAGCATTCCAGAGAGACATCCAAGACTGTAACGTTCTTTGTTTCACGGAAACATGGCTCACTCGAGACACGCTATCTGAGTCGGTACAGCCACCTGGTTTCTTCACGCATCGCGCCGACAGAAACAAGCATCTCTCTGGTAAGAAGAAGGGCGGGGGTGTATGCCTTATAATTAACGAGACGTGGTGTGATCATAACAACATACAGGAACTCAAGTCCTTTTGTTCACCTGACTTAGAATTCCTCACAATCAAATGCCGACCGCATTATCTACCAAGAGAATTATCTTCGATCATAATCACAGTGGTGTATATTCCCCCCCAAGCAGACACATCGACGGCCCTGAAAGAACTTCATTGGACTCTATGTAAACTGGAACCACATAACCTGAGGCTGCATTTATTGTAGCCAGGGATTTTAACAAGGCTAATCTGAAGACAAGGCTCCCCAAATTCTATCAGCATCTCGATTGTGCTACCAGGGCTGGCAAAACCCTAGACCACTGTTATTCTAACTTCCACAACGCATATAAGGCCCGTCCTCCCTTCGGAAAAGCTGACCCCGACTCCATTTTGTTGCTCCCAGCCTATAGACAGAAACTAAAACAGGAAGCTCCCGCGCTCAGGTCTGTTCAACGCTGGTCTGACCAATCGGATTCCACGCTTCAAGATTGCTTCGATCACGTGGACTGGGATATGTTCCGCATTGCGGCGAACAACAACATTGACGAATACGCTGATTAGTTTTATTAACAAGTGCATCGGTGATGTTGTACCCACAGCTCTATTAAAACATTCCCCAACCAGAAACCGTGGATTGATGGCAGCATTCGAGCAAAACTGAACGTGCGAACCACTGCTTTTAATCAGGGCAAGGTGACCGGAAACATGACGGAATACAAACAGTGTAGCTATTCCCTCCGCAAGGCAATGAAACAAGCTAAGCGTCAGTACAAAGACAAAGTGGAGTCGCAATTCAACGGCTCAGACACGAGAGGTATGTGGCAGGGTCTACAGTCAATCACGGACTACAAAAAAAAAAACAGCCCCGTCGCGGATCACGATGCCTTGCTCCCAGACAGACTAAACAAATGTTTTGCTCGCTTTGAGGACAATACAGTAACACTGACACGGCCCGCTACCAAAACCTGCGGGCTCTCCTTCACTGTAGCCAACGTGAGTAAAACATTTAAACGTGTTAACCCTCACAAGGCTGCAGGTCCAGACGGCATCCCCGGCCGCGTCCTCGGAGCATGCGCAGACCAGCTGGCTGGTGTGTTTACAGACATATTCAATCAATCCTTATCCCAGTCTGCTGTCACCACATGCTTCAAGAGGGCCACCATTGTTCCTGTTCCCAAGAAAGCTAAGGTAACTGAGCTAAATGACTACCGCCCTGTAGCACTCACTTCCGTCATCATGAAGTGCTTTGAGAGACTAGTCAAGGACCATATCACCTCCACCCTACCTGACACCCTAGACCCACTCCAATTTGCTTACCGCCCCAATAGGTCCACAGACGACGTAATCGCCATCACACTGCACACTGCCCTAACCCATCTGGACAAGAGGAATACCTATGTAAGAATGCTGTTCATCGATTACAGCTCAGCATTTAACACCATAGTACCCTCCAAACTCGTCATTAAGCTCGAGACCCTGGGTCTCGACCTCGCCCTGTGCAACTGGGTCCTGGACTTCCTGACGGGCCACCCCCAGGTGGTGAGGGTAGGTAACAACATCTCCACCCCGCTGATCCTCAACACTGGGTCCCCACAAGGGTGCGTTCTCAGCCCTCTCCTGTACTCCCTGTTCACCCACGACTGCATGGACATGCACGCCTCCAACTCAATCATCAAGTTTGCAGACGACACTGCAGTGGTAGGCTTGATTACCAACAACGACGAGACGGCCTACAGGGAGGAGGTGAGGGACCTCGGAGTGTGGTGTCAGGAAAATAACCTCACACTCAATGTCAACAAAACAAAGGAGATGATCGTGGACTTCAGGAAACAGCAGAGGGAGCAGTAGTGGAGAGGGTGGAGAGTTTTACGTTCCTCGGCGTACACATCACGGACAAACTGAAATGGTCCACCCACACAGACAGCGTGATGAAGAAGGCGCAGCAGCGCCTCTTCAACCTCAGGAGGCTGAAGAAATTCGACTTGTCACCAAAAACACTCACAAACTTTTACAGATGCACAATCGAGAGCATCCTGTCGGGCTGTATCACCGCCTGGTATGGCAGCTGCTCCGCCCATAACCAGAAGGTAGTGAGGTCTGCACAACGCATCACCGGGTGCAAACTACCTGCCCTCCAGGACACCTACACCACCCGATGTCACAGGAAGGCCAAAAAGATCATCAAGGACAACAACCACCCGAGCCACTGCCTGTTCACCCTGCTATCATCCAGAAGGCGAGGTCAGTACAGGTGCATCAAAGCGGGGACCGAGAGACTGAAAAACAGCTTCTATCTCAAGGCCATCAGGCTGTTAAACAACCATCACTAACATTGAGTGGCTGCTGCCAACATACTGACTCAACTCCAGCCACTTTAATTATGGAAAAATTGATGTAATCAATTTATCACTAGCCACTTTATATTTTATAATGTTTACTTACCCTACATTACTCATCTCATATGTATATACTGTATGCTATACCATCTACTGCATCTTGCCATCTTTATGTAATGTAGCACTAGCCACTTTAAACAATGCCACTTCATATAATGTTTTCATACCCTACATTACTCA
The DNA here is from genome assembly GCF_016432855.1 of Salvelinus namaycush. Classification (NCBI taxonomy): domain Eukaryota; kingdom Metazoa; phylum Chordata; class Actinopteri; order Salmoniformes; family Salmonidae; genus Salvelinus; species Salvelinus namaycush. Next base: position 39,006,428 of record NC_052309.1, on the reverse strand, counting down.
TCTCATATGTGTATACTGTACTCTATAACATCTACTGCATCTTGCCTATGCCGTTCGGCCATCACTCATTTATATATTTTTATGTACATATTCGTATTCATTCCTTTACACTTGTGTGTGTATAAGGTAGTTCTTGTGAAATTGATAGGTTATATTACTTGTTAGATATTACTGCATGGTCGGAACTAGAAGCACAAGCATTTCGCTACACTTGCATTAACACCTGCTAACAATGTGTATGTGACAAATCAATTTGATTTGATTTGATTAAAACATCCAGGCATTGAGCATGATTTGATCGTACACTAACAGAAAAGCTGTTATAGAGTCCACCCATTAGTTGTTTGTTTGTTTGTCTGTTGGTGCATATGATAAAAAGAAAACGGACCAAATACAAAACTGTTTGCACTCAAAACAGACAAAAACCAGAGATGGATAAATTATTGATTTAATAAATCATAAGTACTGGTGCACGGCACAAGGTGCTCACGAGGTGAATAGTGGGGAAGCATTTCAGTGCTTCACACACAATCAAACATAAAAGAAAACGGATCAAATACGAAACATGTTGCACTCAAAACACCCATCCAGGATATCTAGTTGAAACGGTGCCTGAGGAAGTCCCGCAGCATCATCAAGGACCCCACACAACCCCAGCCACAAGCTGGTCTCTCTCTTACCGTCGGGGAGACCGTGTTGGAGCATGAGGTCTGATACCAACAGGCTCAGAGACAGTTTCTATCTAAGCCATCAGACTGCTGAACACTTGAACTGGACTGAGCACCTGCAATGACTCTTCGCACCTTAGCACACATGCTCTCACTCAGACACGCACAGACATACACACACACACACATATACAGCACATTCATGTTACAAACAACATCACAACTGCTGCTACCAGTCTCTTATTTACTGTTGCCAATACTGCACAATTTAAACACCTGCCGCCCAATCCCCCATTTCCTGATAAATGTCTAAATATTGGACTGTAAATTGTGCTTTCATGTATTATATCCGTGCTAAAATTTTAGCTTAGCTACTTACTTTATGTTTTCGTATTCTTATCTTTTAGAATTTCCTATTGTTGTTGCGTTGTCGAGAAGGAAGCTTAAAGTAAGCATTTAGTTGGACAGTGTATACCATGTGTATCCTGTACATATGACTAATAAAACTTGTGAAAACTTGAACAGATGGCACTCTGGGTAGGTGCTCAGCGAGGTGGGCCCTGGAGAGAAAGGATGGGTGAACCCCCATCCCCCAAGAGGTGACATAAGATCACCCCAGCAGACATCCACAAACCCTTACTCAAGAGATCCTCATCGCAGCAAAAGCAGGGGAGGATCTTCTTTTCAACAGGCAAAATAATATATAACTAGTGAAACAGAAAGTATATTGATAAAGGTGTCATCTGAACAGGGGGAAGCGGGTGGTGGGTTTTTTAAAAAGGCAGGAAAGAAGAGGAAGGAAGCTGGTGCAAGGGTGCCCTTACAGGATATATAGAGGTTAGTGTTCTTAGTCATAGAATGGAGCTCAAACAAACTACAATTTGTACCTACACTATGGTTACACTGAACTTGTCTATTGGCTTTGTAACTACCATGTACTGACAAAAAAATATATATTGTTTGGTAGACGTAAATACAAAGAATCTTACATAAATGGTGTGTTCGTGAAGAGTATTTTAAGTCTTGAAAAAAGGCAGAACACCTTAAAAGCTGATAAAAGGGATAATCTATTCATGAAATACGTTTTTTTAATCTTATTTTTCTGATTTTTTGTAACGTTTTTCAACCATGTCAAGTTACTTCAGTAGGCTATCAGCCCACCTTTACCAAAACCATTATGCTAACATGTTAATATGCTATCCTTCACTAAACTATAATATGACATACTGAAATCACTCCTTACTGTAACATACTGCCAGTGCCATGTGGCTAATTTTAGCTGAATGGCTTTTTAAAGGAATTATGCTGTTGTAATGATAGTCAGGACAGTGGTCCCTAACTGGTTGATGAATACATTCATTAAATAATGGCAACAGATGTCTGGCTAATACACAAGTGATTAATTTATTTCTGCTGAGGCGAGCGCTTTGCCCGCACATAATCAGCCGTTGGATTCTGTCCGGATGTATGCATTTATTACTCGGGTAAGGGTCTGTTTTGCTGTATCTTGCATCCTGTAACCCTTGAGGGGTTTGTTTGAACAGACGGGGTGGACGGGGACGGGGACGGGGACGGGGGGCATGCCCTTGTTTTGGTATGCCTTCTCTCGTGCAGTCGTTCCTGCTTTTCTGAAGGGACACCTATCCAAGAAGGCTAACGACATGGACTTCCTCACTGGCACAAGCGATAGCTCCAACTTCCCTTCCATTGGAAACAACATGTTTTTCACAGATCTCAGGAAGTGGTTTTTGAGGTGTGTTTTGTATATATCTTATTATCAGACAGATGTTTTTAGCTATTAAGCTACACTTTGGAAGTTATAATTAAGAAAATCCTTTTAGGGATATTGTCAGAGAAATGAGTATTGCTGGAGCATTATTTACAGTTAATTTCATTGATATAGTGGCAGTTTAGGCCTATCTCAATGAAAAGAGAAGACACATTGTATTGGGTGAACTTTAAATGAGATGGTGTTTTCTTCTTTTGCCAGAGTCTGTCGGTCACTTGGTCTCATCACAACAGGTCACACATTTATTCTTTCTGCAAACCAAAGTGTCAAATATCAGTCACCATCCTATTACTTTAACTGTACACTATCAGGATGGAATCACTTTATCTGGTCAAAGCAACACTGTAAATCACTTAACTTAGCTATCCATAATATGATTGTTCCCCACGAAAGCAATCTTGTCTCTCTAGCCATAAGAGAAATGGCCTCAGTTTCCTCTGAGTTTTTCAAGCGTCTCCAACAATCACCCAATCCGTTTTAGGCCAAACATGACATCATTCTGCGCCCATAGAGATAGACAAACTTGTTCCTGTTAAGGAGAAGGAAACATGTTAATGGAGAGGAAATATAAAGGGAGAATCAGCCTCATAACCTCCTCAAACCACCCTGCCTTGTGTCAAAAGAAGCTGTACCAATGTTTTTGGCCCATTTATGAGTCTTTCTCATATCAGGTTTTCCTCCAATTGTTTGTATTTTTTTTATGTCACATGTGCCAAATACAACGGGTGTGATAGACTTTACTGTGAAATGCTTACTTACAAGCCGTTAACCAACAACGCAGATCAAGAAGTAGAGTTAATAAAATATTTACTAAATTAACTAAAGTTAATAAATAAAAAATGTAGCAAAAAGTAAGAGAAGAAAATTACATAACAATAATGAGGCAATATACAGGTGGTACCAATACCGAGCCAATGTGCGGGGGTACAAGTTAGTCGAGGTAATTTGTAAAGTGACTATGCAGCACGGTAAAAACAAATGTTAAGGTATTTAGTCCAAGTGGCCATTTTTATTTTTATTTTTTATTATTATTATTTTTTAAATTTTATCCCCTTTTCTCCCCAATTTTCGTGGTATTCAATCGCTAGTAATTACTATCTTGTCTCATCGCTACAACTCCCGTACGGGCTCGGGAAAGACGAAGGTCGAAAGCCATGCGTCCTCCGAAGCACAACCCAACCAAGCCGCACTGCTTCTTAACACAGCGCGCCTCCAACCCGGAAGCCAACCGCACCAATGTGTCGGAGGAAACACTGTGCACCCGCCCCCCTCGGTTAGCGCGCACTGCGCCCGGCCCGCCACAGGAGTCGCTGGAGCGCGATGAGACAAGGATATCCCTACCGGCCAAACCCTCCCTAACCCGGACGACGCTAAGCCAATTGTGTGTCGCCCCACAGACCTCCCGGTCGCGGCCGGCTGCGACAGAGCCTGGGCGCGAACCCAGAGACTCTGGTGGCGCAGCTAGCACTGCGATGCAGTGCTCTAGACCACTGCGCCACCCGGGAGGCCCCCAAGTGGCCATTTGATTAATTGTTCAGTAGTCTTATGGCTTGGGGGTAGAAGCTGTTTAGAAGCCTCTCGATCCTAGACATGGCGCTCCGGTACCACTTGCCGTGCGGTAGCAGAGAGAACAGTCTATGACTTGGGTGAAAGGGGTCTTTAACAATTTTTTGGGCCTTCCTGACACTGCCTAGTATATAGGTCCTGGATGTCAGGAAGCTTGGCCCCAGTGATGTACTGGGCCGTACGCACTACCCTCTGTAGCGCCTTCTGGTCAGATGCCGAGCAGTTGCCATACCAGGCGAAAATGCAACCGGTCAGAATGCTCTAGATGGTGCAGCTGTAGAACTTTTTGAGGATCTGGGGACCCATGGCAAATCTTTTCAGTCTCCTGAGGGGAAAAAGGTGTTGTCGTGCAGTCTTCACAACTGCCTTGGTGTGTTTGGACCCTGATAGTTCGTTGGTGATGTGGACTCCAAGGAACTTGAAACTCTCGACCAGCTCCACTTCAGCCATGTCGATATTAATGTTTGACCCTCCTTTTGACCCTCCTGTTTGACCCTCCTTTTCCTATAGTCCACGATCAGCTCCTTTGTCTTGCTCAAATAGAGGGGGAGGTTGTTATCCTGGCACCACACTGCCAGGTTGCTGACCTCCTCCCTATAGGCTGTCTCATCGTTGTCGTGATCAGGCCTACCACTCAATCAATCAATCAAATGTATTTATAAAGCCCTTTTTACATCAGCCGATGTCACAAAGTGCTATACAGAAACCCAGCCTATAACACCAAACAGCAAGCAATGCAGATGTAGAAGCATGGTGGCAATGAAAAACTCCCTAGAAAGGCAGGAACCTAGGAAGAAACCTAGAGAGGATCTAGGCTCTGAGGGGTGGCCAGTCCTTTTCTGACTGTGCTGGGTTGAGATTATAACAGTACATGGCCATGAATGTTCAAACATTCATTGATGACCAGCAGGGTCAAATAATAATAATAATAATAATCACAGTGGTTGTAGAGGGTTGATGAGTGTTGATGTGAGCCATGACCAGCCTTTCAAAGCACTTCATGGATACCGACGTGTGTGCTACGGGTCGGTATTCATCTAGGCAAAAGGTCTTGCTCACTTCGGCTACGGAGAGCGTGTCCAGAACAGCAGCTGCTCTCATGCATGCTTCAGTGTTGCTTACCTCAAAGCGAGCATAAATGGCATTTAGCTCGTCTGGTAGGCTCGCGTCACTGGTCATCTCGAGGCTGGGTTTCCATTTGTAGTCCGTAATAGTTTTCAAGCCCTGCCATATCCAATGGTACTGATGTTGCCTGTAATCCATGGCTTCTGGTTGGGATATGTACGTATGGTCACTGCGGGGACGACGTTGTCGATGCACTTATTGATGAAGCCGGAGACTGAGGTGGTATACTCCTCAATGCCATTGGATGAATCCTGTAACCTATTCCAGTCTGTGCTAGCAAAACAGTCCTCTAGCAAAGCATCCGCATCATCTGACCACTTCCGTATTGAGCGAATCACTGGTACTTCCAGCTTTAGTTTTTGCTTGTCAGCCGGAATCAGGAGGATATAATTATGGTCAGATTTGCCAAATGGAGGGCGAGGGAAAGCTTTGTATGCGTCTCTGTGTGTGGAGTAAAGGTGGTCTAGTTTTTTCCCCCTCTGGTTGCACATGTGACATGCTGGTAGAAATGAGGTAAAACGGATTTAAGTTTGCCTGCATTAAAGTCCCCGGCCACTAGGAGCCCCGCTTCTGGATGAGCATTTTCTTGTTTATTTATGGCTTATACAGATCGTTGAGTGCCGTCTTAGTGCCAGCATCGGTTTGTGGTGGTAAATAGATGGCTACGAATAATATACATGTGAACTCTCTTGGTAGATAGTGTGGTCTACAGCTTATCATGAGGTATTCTACCTCAGGCGAGCAATACCTCGAGACTTCTTTAATTTTAGACATTGTGCACCAACAGTTATTGAGAAATAGACACACACCCCGCCCCTCGTCTTACCAGACGTAGCTGCTCTGTCCTGCCGATGCACGGAGAAGCCAGCCAGCTCAATGTTATCCGCGTTGTCGTTCAGCCACGTCTCGGTGAAACATAAGATATTGCAGTTTTTAATGTCCTGTTGGTAGGATAGTCTTAATCGTAAATCGTCCAGTTTGTTTTCCAATGATTGCACGTTGGCCAATAATATGGAGGGTAGTGGTGGTTTACCTACTCGTCTGCTAATTCTTACAAAGAACCCCGCCCTCACCCCCCTTTTTCTCCGTCTTTTCTTGACGCGGATGATAGGGATTTGGGCCTTGTCTCGACAAAGCAGTATATCCTTCGCGTCGGACTCATTAAAGAAAAAATCTTTATCCAGTTCATGGTAAATAATCACTGTTCTGATGTCCAGAAGCTCTTTTCGGTTATGAAAGACAGTAGAAGCAAAATAATGTAGAAAATTAGTTGCAAACAATGTGAAAAAAACAAACAAACAAAATAGCACAGTGGTTATGTCACGCCCTGGCCTTAGTTATCTTTGTTTTCTTTATTATTTTAGTTAGGTCAGGGTGTGACATGGGGGATGTATGTGTTTTTGTATTGTCTAGGGGTTTTTGTATGTTTATGGGGGCAGTGTCTAGTATAGGTGGCTTGTTTTCTGTTGGGATTTTGTGGGTGGTTGTTTCCTGTCTCTGTGTTTTCTCTGCACCAGATAGGGCTGTATCGGTAAGCCACATTTGTTATTTTGTATTTGTTTAGTGTTCACAGTATTTTCGTAATTAAATATGTTGAGCACAAACTACGCTGCGTCTTGGTCCGATCCCTGTTACACCCTCTCTTCTCATGAAGAGAGGGAAGGCTGCCGTTACAGAACCACCCACCAAACTCGGACCAAGCAGCGTAGCAACGGGCAGCAGCGACAGCAGCAGCGGCCCACTACACAGGACTCCTAGACATGGGAGGAAATTTTGGAGGGAAAAGGACACTGGGCTCACATTGGAGAATATCGCCGCTCTCGTGAAGAGATGGAGGCAGCTAAAGCCCAGGAGCGGTGGTATGAGGAGGCAGCACGGAAGCGTGGCTGGAAGCCTGAGAAGAAACCCCAAAAATTTCTTGGGGGGGGGGGGGGGGGGGGGGGGGCTAAAGGGAGTGTGGCGAAGTCAGGTAGGAAATCTGCGCCCACTTCCCATGCTTACCGTGGAGAGCGGGAGTACGGGCAGACACCGTGTTATGCGGAAGAGCGCACGGTGTCTCCTGTACGTGTGTATAGCCCGGTGCGGTACATTCCAGCTCCATGTATCGGCCGGGCTAGATTGAGCATTGAGCCAGGTGCCATGAAGCCGGCTCAACGCGTCTGGTCTCCAGTGCGTCTCCTCGGGCCGGCATACATGGCACCAGCCTTACGCATGGTGTCCCCGGTTCGCCAACACAGCCCAGTGCGGGTTATTCCACCTCCCCGCACTGGTCGGGCTACGGTGCTCAAGGGAGCCAGTACACCTGCACGGTCCGGTATATCCGGCGCCACCTCCCTGCCCCAGCCCAGTACCACCAGTGCCAACACCACGCACCAGGCTTCCTGTGCGTCTCCAGAGCCCTGTTCCTCCTCCACACACTAGCCCTGTGGTGTGTGTCTCCAGCCCGGTACCACCAGTTCCGGCACCACGCACCAAGCCTCCTGTGCGTCTCCAGAGCCCTGTGCGTCCTGTTGCTGCTCCCCGCACTAGCCTTGAGGCCTACTGTGCGCCTCAGCCGGCCAGAGTCTGCCGTCTGCCCAGCGCCGTCTGCGCTGTCCGTCTGCCCAGCGTCGCCTGCACTGCCCGTCTGCCCAATGCCGTCTGAGCTGTCCGTCTGCCAAGCGCCGCCTGCGCTGCCCGTCTGCCCAGCACCGTCTGAGCTGCCCGTCTGTCCTGAGCCTTCAAAGCCGCCCGTCTGTCCTGAGCCTTCAAAGCCGCCCGTCTGTCCTGAGCCTTCAGAGCCGTCCGTCATTCAGGAGCCGCTAGAGCCGTCCGTCAGTCAGGAGCCACTAGAGCCGCCCGCCAGTCAGGAGCAGCCAGAGCCGCCCGCCAGTCAGGAGCAGCCAGAGCCGCCCGCCAGCCAGGATCTGCCAGAGCCGCCCGCCAGCCAGGATCTGCCAGAGCCGCCCGCCAGCCAGGATCTGCCAGAGCCGCCCGCCAGCCAGGATCTGCCATAGCCGCCCGCCAGCCAGGATCTGCCAGAGCCGCCCGCCAGCCAGGATCTGCCAGAGCCGCCCGCCAGCCAGGATCTGCCAGAGCCGTCAGTCAGCCAGGAGCCGCCCGCCAGTCAGGAGCTGCCAGAGCCGCCCGCCAGTCATGAGCTGCCCTTCAGTCCGGAGCTGCCCTTCAGTCCGGAGCTGCCCCTCAGTCCGGAGCTGCCCCTCAGTCCGGAGCTGCCCCTCAGTCCGGAGCTGCCCCTCCGTCCGGAGCTGCCCCTCCGTCCAGTGGCGCCCTCTGGGATGGTCTTCAGTCCGGGACTCGCTGCAAGGGTCGCCGTTCCAGAGGCGCCACCAAAGCGGGTATTGACTATGGTGGAGTGGGGTCCATGTCCCGCACCCGAGCCCCCGCCGTAGGAAGGCCCACCCGGACCCTCCCCTTCTGTGTCAGGTTTTGCGGCCGGAGTCCGCACCTTTGGGGGGGGGGGGGGGGGGTACTGTAAATACTGTTATTTTGTATTTGTTTAGTGTTCACAGTATTTTCGTAATTAAATATGTTGAGCACAAACTACGCTGCGTCTTGGTCTGATCCCTGTTACACCCTCTCTTCTCATGAAGAGAGGGAAGGCTGCCGTTACAGGTTAAGAGCCCGTAAAACAGCAGCCGTCCCCTCCGACGCTAACGTTAATGCCCCAAAGATATGGAGGAGGAGAGAAGAGTGCAAGAATCATTATTATCTCCCAATGAACATGCTTCCTTTCATGTTAGTGCTCTTGTTTCCCTACAAAGCCTGTCTTCAAACACTTTGAAATACGGGTCATGTTGCCTGTAGTTTTCTGTCAAAGTTAATAGATATTAATGAGCTGTTTCGAATCCATTTCATGTAAAGGCCTATCTATAAAAAGAGTGACACGTAATCTGCCAGCCAAACATTACCATCATTGTTCAAAAACATATTTTTAGTAACTGGGTTGGTTGAGGGGATACAAATAAAACTAAGTACTGGCAACTATTTCTGCACAATTACTAGGACTCTCATTTTGATGCCAAACCCACTACTGGTGTGCTTGGCCAAAGAGCTTTATTTTCATGTCATCTGACCAAAGCACCGGTACCAATCCAAGTGCCAGAGCCGTTTAGCCAACTCCAGGCATTTACATTTGTTGGATGACATGAAAATAGAGGTCTTTGGCCACGCACACCAGTGGTGGGTTTGGTGTCGAAATCAGAATGCATGAGCAGAAAATAACCCCATCCTACTGAAAAATATGTTGTTGGATCTTTGATGTTATGGGGCTAATTTGCTTCCACTGGTCCTGGGGCCTTTGTTAAGTTCAACAGCATCATGAACTTGACCCAGTACCAGGACATTTTAGCCAAAAACCTGTTTGCCTCTGAGGTGAATTTGAGGCAAAGTGGGCGCTGGAGCTCTGAACACCTCCACCAGTAGTGCAATGCAAGCAAAAACCCAGGAAAGCTGCATCTCAATACCAATTAGGTAATGGGATCTGACAGCGGGTCGCCGCACCCAGGCCGAGACACAGCCAGGAGAGGGGAGAGGCGGCTGCAGCGGGCTCACACCCCCTGTCTTCAAAACCCCTAGGGAAGATAGGGGGAGGTAAGAGGTGCATCAAAAATGAATAGAGCGAGAGGGATTTCAAGACAATTACACGAGAGAATATGATAAATTGTGTGAGAGTGAAACGACGAGAGAGCACAGAGAGAATCGTTGTGAGTGAATCTAGAGAAGGGAGTGAATATCAGAGTGAGGTGGCTGTTGCAACAGATATGGAGGGGAAGTGAGAAAGGGGAGAAGAGATAAATGGAGAGAGAGTGACAGAGAGAAGGAGAAATTGACAGGAGGGGACTCATGAGAGTCATCTCCTGTTCAAATCTAGTTGAAGGCCAACTTAACAAGGAGAGAATCAATTCCTTAATTCATTTGGGTGGCAGGGTCATGGGAACATTAAACCCTTGTTGTTTACGTACCTAAATTAAGCGGGATTAAAGGGAGCTGATTCAATCGGATGCTCTGTGCTTTGTGACATGGCGGCGCCATCAAGGCTCTTATGTAGTAATATCCAAGGACATACGAATAGCTTTCTCCAAAGAATTAAAGGCCTAAACCTCTTACACCGTTCTTCCTAAAGCTCTTAATGTGAAGCAGGGATTGTTTCTGGATTTTCCTCACATCACTGAATGAAAGAAAGACGAATAACGTTTCAGTAGTCTGTCCGTGTGTTCTCCTTGAAGGAGACGGCGCAGTAGAAAAAGGCTTCTTTGGCTCATGGAAGTTTGAACTTGTCTTTATGGCTCAACACCGGAACACTTCTTTTTATTTCAGCAGTTGTTTATTCATCTCAGTTGACTTTCATTTTCACCTTATTTTACAATATCACTCAAAACAAATGTTCAGACACTGTCATGCAGTATTATACATTTTCTGTCAAAGGGGGACTTCCTCCAAAGTCCTTTATCTATTAGCCCCAAGCGCCTATCTTCCAAGCCACTGACTTTACTCACTTTCAGGCATTAGTAACAAGTGGATTATCAAGTAGCCAGAGCTGCCATGCCTGGGATTTCTGGCACGTGATGTAAGAGCGAGGCTCTGGGCAGGGTGGCCCGCTCACCCCTCACACATGCGAGCCTCACTCGGATGAGCACTGCCCACCTGTCCCTCCCGGCCTGCCACGACTGAGCGACTGTCTCGCCATCTGCCCCAGCATGCCATGCGTGCATTGGGCGAGTCTGGCCCAGGAGGGAGAGCTGCCATTGGTCGGGAGGTTGTGTATATCGGAGCGATGGCATGTAGTCCCTGTACCCTCCCCTCCCATGGCGGCGCACGGACAGATTTCAGGCCGCCCTCTTCCCTCCCAGGGCTCGTGACACGCTAACATCTGCACAGAGAGGAGTGTCGGCTGGGGGGAGAGAGGGAGACGCTGGCCTCCTACCTTGATTGCAGATGCTCCAGTACAGTATGTTAGGCTAGCAGGGCTTCCCAAACTTTTTTTGCCTCGTGACCCACCAATTGAGGTGTCTTTTGAGTCGCGACCCACCATCAGGGTTGAGCAGTGAAAAAACATACACAGAAAAAGTAGAACATAGATTAATAATACCATCTTCTTCAAAACATTTAACTGAATGTAGATTTGAGTATGAGCTCTTGTAACCAATTTTAAGAAATATACTACAATTATGCAGTTATTTGTAAAAATTCTGAGGGATTTGGTGGTGCAAGTGACAAGGGGTGTGGCAATGGCCTGAAATCTGTCTGGGCCCTAGACAATAATATTTGAGGCCCTCATCTTGGCACAGGAGAGAACATTTTGCAATGTTCAACCTAAATTCCTGCAAATCTACACTTTTTCCAATGGAGCTGAGAGAAAATGTTGCAGTTTCCTAATTTCCTACAATTCTACACATTTTGACATGATAATACTTATGGTAAATTCTTATGCTCAAATATAACACAATCAATGGTGGCCTGATTGTCTACCTTTTATTTTGGTGATTGTAAGTTCTCAAAGATTATAGGCTATTATTAAAAATATATAGGTCCACTATATTTTCTACATACTTTTTATTTAGTTTTAGTAGTTCAGTTTACACTGAAATTGTTTTTAAAAGACAGATATTTTAAATGTATTTTTATGCACAAAAAATGTCATCCCGTGACTCACATGGACCCCTTCCGCAACCCATAAGTGGGTCCCAACCCACAATTTTGGAACCAATTAACATGGATTGGGTTTAGATAGCCTCACTCTCATCGGAGTGGATAGCCAGAGCGAATTTACCAGCTATGTCTATCAACAGTTGTCACAGTGGCATTCTGTTGAAATGGATACTTGCATAGTGAAGTATTTTGTTTAGACATGTAACTAGCTCAACAATTAACCTTAATCCAAACTCATGACGTTACTACCCTGCATGAATCTGCAGGTAGCTAACCAACCAGGTTCAATGTTAGCTAGCTAACGTTAGGCTATAACTAGCTAAGCAAATGGCTCTAAAATACTAATAATAAGATCATACACGTAACGTTAGCTAGCTGGCTAATAGTACACTTTAACTTGATATTGAAAACAACTTTGTATAAATTAGAAATGTGTAATATCTGAAAATGTAGGTAGCTAGACTGTCTTATCTGTATACATCATGGTTGGACACTTCTCCCTGTCACGGATGCCATAGTTGCCCTTAATTTGAAAATGTAATCTGGAGACAGGTGTTTTCTCCATCTCCATAGCCATCATGCTCTAATTCCACTGATTTCAAAACTCGGTCCTTTAGAAAGTGGAGAGCAACACTTATGCAGTTCTACTAAACAATATATATTAAGTTGCGTTAGACAGGATTACCTACACATACTAACCAACTCAAATAGACAGGAGCGTGCAATATGGCAAACCAATCCGAATTCATCTCTCGGCATGTCCAGCCCACTCATTATCTCAGCCAATCATGGCTAGTTGGAAGGTTGCTATCTTTTTCTGTGGCTAAACAAACAGGCTTGAAATTTAACAATTGTATTCGTATTTACAGATGGCATACAAGTTTGTTATTAAGGCACATGAAAGTTCACATGTTCCAGGAGGCATTTCTGCCAAAAAACGCATTTAGATAAAACAATATATACACTATCGTTCAAGAGTTTGGGGTCACTTAGAAATGTCCTTGTTTTTGAAAAAAAAATGTGTCCATTAAAATAACATCAAATTGATCATAAATACAGTGTAGACATTGTTAATGTTGCAAATGTTGTAGCTGGAAATGGCAGATTTTTTATGGAATATCTACATAGAGGGAGGTCCATTATCAGCAACCATCACTCCTGTGTTCCAATGGCACATTGTGTTAGCGAATCATTAGAAAACCCTTTTACAATTATGTTAAGACAGCTGAAAACTGTTGTTCTGATTAAAGAAGCAATAAAACTGGTCTTCTTTAGACTAGTTGAATATCTGGAGCATCAGCATTTGCGGGTTCGATTACAGGCTCAAAATGGCTAGAAACAAAGAACATTCTTCTGAAACTCTTCAGTTTATTCTTGTTCTGAGAAATGAAGGTTATTCAATGCGAGAAATTGCCAAGAAACTGAAGATCTCGTACAACGCTGTGTACTACTCCCTTCACAGAACAGCGCAAACTGGCTCTAACCAGAATAGAAAGAGGAGTGGGATGCCCCAGTGCACAACTGAGCAAGAGGACAAGTACATTAGAGTGTCTAGTTTGAGAAACAGACGCCTCACAAGTCCTCAACTGGCAGCTTCATTAAATAGTACCCGCAAAACACCAGTCTCAACGTCAACAATGAAGAGGCGACTCCAGGATGCTGGCCTTCTAGGCAGAGTTCCTCTGTCCAGTGTCTGTGTTCTTTTGCCCATCTTAATCTTTTATTTTTATTGGCCAGTCTGAGATCTGGCTTTTTTTTTGCTACTCTGCCTAGAAGGCCAGCATCCCGGAGTCGCCTCTTCACTGTTGACGTTGAGACTGGACATTTTGTCTGTTCACCTTTTCTAACCTGGTAGGTGGGCCTACCTACCCAAGTCTTTATGAGGCTGTCAGTTCTGTAAAGCTGGTCGGTCCAAGTCGTGTTCCTTCCGTAAGACAGAATTCGCAGAAGTGTGCAGCAAACCTGGTGTCCAGATGGTGAGTGCATAACTCTCCCCTCACTGGTTAGCTTCACTTTTCATTTCAATTTCATCCTGGTTTATAGAAGAAATAAACTAGTGAGCCATTTAAGCAGTGCATTTTCAATTGTTTGGTTACGGTAATAACATGTGCTGGTTCTCTTACACTAAATGAAAATGGAGATGACAATACTTTGTTGTCTGGAAAAAGGCCAATTTTAAGAAATGTTTGCCCTGGTATAATAATATACATCTTATCCATGAAATAGCACTCTTATCCAACAAAAACGTAAATGGACTTGAAATTACCTTATTTAGAAAGCAAAGCATTACTTACATTTGACAACTTAATTTTTTGTGTCTTGCTGTAGGCTGAATGTGTACCATGAACCACCGCAATTAAAATGAATGGAAATTGATTCACCTCTGAATGTAAACCCCAAACGCACAAAACCACTGAAGTCGTCTGATTGTTAACTATGTATGCTTCTCTGCTTCTTGGAAAGCTATTTTCTGTGCTAAATTCAGCACATCGGGTTACAAATGTATGCATTTAGCAGTAAACGTGTATGCTATAGCGCTAGTAAGAGACTAGGAAATGGTGTTGCTCTCTGGTCAACACCACTTTAGTATCCAAACCCTCGTCGTTTGCTGCAAAGTAATAATATTTTAAATCATTGTGGATTAGGAAAGACAGTCTATGGCATTGATGTAAGTTCACTATGCTGGATAGTTTGAATATGCTTTGAAGATACAGTACTTTGTTTTCTTCTGTGGGTTCATTCATGTTTTGGGTTCTCAGACATGCTTCGATTGTTATGAATTTGGTAGATCAATGAAGTTGTGCCGGTGTATGACATTGTAGCTTATATTGCGGTCTGTCAATGTATTTGCCCTGCTCATAGTGTAGTTACTATTACCTCTGGTGTGATACTGAATTTGTCCTGTGTAGCTGAATTGGTAGAGCATGGCCAGGGTTGTGGGTTCGATTCCCACGGGGGACCAGTGCAAAAAAAGTATTCAAATGTATGCACACAGTACTGTAAGTCACTCTGGATAAAATGTTCATGGCTGTGCCCAGTAACTCCTCTCTGGTTTTGAAGAAAGTGTAGCATCCAGTTTTGCAAAGGAGAGTACTCTTTATCCTGGCAATCTTCAAAGTGGTATGAAAACAACATCACAGACCAATACAAATGCATATGGTGTAAACCACTCCCACAAATCTCCCACCTGCATTCCAATTGTGAGTACAGAGGATATTGGAATAAAGTTAGATAATACCATGCTGTGTTAGAACTAAAATTATAATCTGAGAAATACAAATTCATACAATTTAGCTAATGCCACTCAAGTCAGTCTTTGGGCTCCTTAAAATGCTGTAACTGTTGACCGTACCTATTTTTCAGGGTAAATAAATTGATAAATACATTTTATTGCACTCACAACACTGTGAAAGAAAGGGATGGAATGAGGGACTGAATGAGAAAGAGAGAGAGTGAGCAAATGTGGAGGGAGGAGTGTGAGATTATGGTGGAATACTGACAGTCCAGGTGAGACCCATAACAGCTCTGGAGCCAATATGGACCACTGCATGATTTTACACACAATTTTTAGCTCCACGACACAATATGCAACTCCACATTCCTTTCTTTCTGTCTCTCCCCGCTGGGCACAGACGTCAGTTCAACAACTAGTTTTGATGTACATTGGATTGAGTTGTCAACTAACGTGAATTCAACATGAATGAACAAAAATGTTAACCATGCCATTGGATTGATGTTAAAAGTTGGGTGACAAAAATCCCCCAAATATTTTTTCCGCATTGATTCAACGTCATCACATAGAATTTTGTGAACAACGTTGATTCACCCAGTTTGTGTGCAGTGTGTCTTTCCCCTTCTCACCCATCCATCGCTCACTCAGCCCATCCTCTCTCACAAAGTTATTCACAATGACACCGCCCTGTCAGAAGCACTTCTTCTGTAACGGCTGCTCTCCTCCTCTTCGTCTGAAGAGGAGAAGCATGGGTCGGACCAATACGCATCGAGGTATGCAGTCATAATGAATTTATTTAAATGATAGACAAACACGAAACACTTGAGAATTTACAAAATAACAAACGCAGTCAACAGACCTGAACAAACGAACTTACATGACACGAAGAACGCACGAACAGGAAAATAGACTACACAAAAACCGAACGAACAAACATACCGAAACAGTCCCGTGTGGCGCAACATACACAGACACGGAAGACAACCACCCACAAACAAACAATGTGACACCACCTACCTTAATATGATTCTCAATCAGAGGAGATGAAAACCACCTGCCTCTAATTGAGAACCATATCAGGTACCCATTAAACCAACATAGAAACACAAAACATAGACTGCCCACCCAAACTCACGTCCTGACCAACTAACACATACAAAACTAACAGAAAACAGGTCAGGAACGTGACATAACCCCCCCCTTAAGGTGCGAACTCCGGGCGCACCAGCACAAAGTCTAGGGGAGGGTCTGGGTGGGCATCTGACCACGGTGGTGGCTCAGGCTCTGGGCGAGGTCCCCACCCCACCATAGTCAATCCCAGCTTACGTCTCCCCCTCCGACTGACCACCCTCCTATTACACCCACTTAATTTACAGGATAACATCAAAATAAGGGGCAGCACCGGGACAAGGGGCAGCACCGGGATAAGGTAGCTCAGGACAAAGAGGTAGGTCAGGATAGAGAGGTAGCTCAGGATAGAGGGGCAACTCCGGGCTGAAGGGCAGCTCCGGACAGAGAGACAGCTCTGGACTGAGGGGCAGTTCAGGATTAATGGCAGCTCTGGGCTGAGGGGCAGCTCATGGCTGGCTGACGGCTCTGGACGCTCATGGCTGGCTGACGGCTCTGGACGCTCATGGCTCGCTGACGGCTCTGGACGCTCATGGCTAGCTGACGGCTCTGGACGCTCATGGCTGGCTGACGGCTCTGGACGCTCATGGCTGGCTGACGGCTCTGGACGCTCATGGCTAGCTGACGGCTCTGGACGCTCATGGCTCGCTGACGGCTCTGGCAGATCCTGTCTGGTTGGCGGCTCTGGCAGATCCTGTCTGGTTGGCGGCTCTGGCAGATCCTGTCTGGTTGGCGGCTCTGGCAGATCCTGACTGACGAATGGCTCTAGCGGCTCCTGACTGACTAACGGCTCTGACGGCTCGGGACAGACGGGCGGCTCTAATGGCTCGGGACAGACGGATGGCTCAGACGGCGCTGGGCAGACGGATGGCTCAGATGGCGCTGGGGAGACGGATGGCTCAGATGGCGCTGGGGAGACGGATGGCTCAGATGGCGCTGGGGAGACGGATGGCTCAGATGGCGCTGGGGAGACGGATGGCTCAGATGGCGCTGGGGAGACGGATGGCTCAGGCCGGATGAGGCGCACTGTAGGCCTGGTGCGTGGTGCCGGAACTGGAGGCACCGGGCTAAGGACACGCACCTTCAGGCTAGTGCGGGGAGCAGGGACAGGGCACACTGACCTCTCGAAGCGCACTATAGGCCTGGTGCGTGGTACCGGCACTGGTGGTACCGGGCTAAGGGCACGCACCTCAGGGCGAGTGCGGGGAGAAGAAACAGTGCGTACAGGGCTCTGGAGACGCACAGGTGGCTTAGTGCGTGGTGCCGGAACTGGAGGCACTGGGCTGGAGACACGCACCATAGGGAGAGTGCGTGGAGGAGGAACAGGGCTCTGGAGACGCACTGGAAGCCTGGTGCGTGGAGTAGGCACTGATGGTACTGGGCTGGGGCGGGGAGGTGGCGCCGGAAATACCGGACCGTGCAGGCGTACTGGCTCCCTTGAGCACTGAGCCTGCCCAACCTTACCTGGTTGAATGCTCCCCGTCGCCCGACCAGTGCGGGGAGGTGGAATAACCCGCACCGGGCTATGTAGGCGAACCGGGGACACCATGCGTAAGGCTGGTGCCATGTAAGCCGGCCCGAGGAGACGTACTGGTGGCCAGATATGTAGGGCCGGCTTCATGACATCCGGCTCAACGCTCAATCTAGCCCTACCAGTGCGGGGAGGTGGAATAACCCGCACCGGGCTATGCACACGTACAGGAGACACCGTGCGCTCTACTGCGTAACACGGTGTCTGCCCGTACTCCCGCTCTCCACGGTTAGCCTGGGAAGTGGGCGCAGGTCTCCTACCTGCCCTTGGCCCACTACCTCTTAGCCCCCCCCCAAGAAATTTTTGGGTAGTACTCATGGGCTTTTCGGGCTTCCGTGCTAGACGCGTCCCCTCATAACGCAGGTTCCTCTCTCCGGTTTCCTCCGCTCTCCGAGCTGCCTCCAGCTGTTCCCATGGGAGGCGATCCTTTCCAGCCAGGATCTCCTCCCATGTGTAGCAACCCTTACCGTCCAAAACATCCTCCCATGTCCATTCCTCCTTCTTGCGCTGTCCCTTCCTCCCGTTACACCGCTGCTTGATCTTTTGTTGGTGGGTGGTTCCTCTTCATACGAAGAGGAGGAGTAGTGATTCGACCAAAATGCAGCGTGGTTATGTGACATAATGATTTATTAAACAAGACAAAACGAAACGAAATACACTTGATAAACTACAAAACAAATAAACGATGTAGACAGACCTGGACACGAACTTACATATAACGTGAAGAACGCATGAACAGGAAACAGACTACATACAAAACGAACGAACGAACGATACCGAAACAGTCCTGTGTGGAGTAACATACAGACACTGACACAGGAGACAACACAAAACATAGACTGCCCACCCAAACTCACGTCCTGACCAACTAACACATACAAAACTAACAGAAAACAGGTCAGGAACGTGACATCTTCTCTCATGCCAAACACATTTTAATTATAGAAATTAAGTAAAAAGAGAATAATTGAGAGGTGGAATGGCTTCCATTTTGTGTCATGAACTTAAAAGTATGGATCAAGGCTGTATCACATCTGGCCGTGATTTGGAGTTCCACAGGGCGGCGCACAATTGGCCCAGCATCGTCCAGGTGTTGCCTAGTTAAACAAAGGTTAAATAAAACATAAATAAAAAGTAGGTCAGCGTCAGGCACTGTGTCCAGAAGAGTGGTGGTGACAGAAGAGTGGGCTAATCTCCATTAGATGCCCCCTGCTACCCAGGGGTGGAAAAAGTACCCAATTGTCATACTTGAGTAAAAGTAAAGATACCTTAATAGAAAATGACTCAAGTAAAAGTAAAAGTCATCCAGTAAAATACTACTTGAGTAAAAGTCTAAAAGTATTTGGTTTTAAATATACTCAAGTATCAAAAGTAAATGGAATTGCTAAAATGTACTTAAGTATTGAATGTAAAAGTATAAATCATTTCAAATTCCTTATATTAAGCAAACCAGATGGCACAATTTTTTTATTTTTTATTTATTTATTGACGGATAACACTCAGACACAATTTAAAAACGAAGCATTTGTGTTTAGTGAGTCTGTCAGGTCAGAGACAGTAGGGATGACCAGGGTTGT
The DNA here is from genome assembly GCF_016432855.1 of Salvelinus namaycush. Taxonomy (NCBI): domain Eukaryota; kingdom Metazoa; phylum Chordata; class Actinopteri; order Salmoniformes; family Salmonidae; genus Salvelinus; species Salvelinus namaycush. The sequence goes on along the minus strand of NC_052309.1, from coordinate 38,987,161 downwards.
TCTCTTGATAAGTGAGTGAATTGGACAATTTCCTGTCAAAATGTAATGAGTACTTTTGGGTGTTAGGAAAAATGGAGTAAAAAGTACATTATTTTCTTTTGGAATGTAGTGAACTAAAAGTAAAAGTTGCCAAAATATAAATAGTAAAGTAAAGTACAGATACCCCCCAAAAATACGTAAGTAGTACTGTAAAGTATTTTTACTTAAGTACTTTGCACCACTGCCGCTACCAAAGTCAAAATGCCCTGTAGTACAAAAAGGTGGCACATTGCCTTAAACAGAGGGCACAGTTGAGGATTCTCCTTTAGTCTACTGTGGTGTGTCCTATACATTGTCATCAGAGGTAGTCTGAACAATCTAAAATGACAGGCTTCTGAGAGGTAGAATGACACAAGTGAAGGCCATTCACCACACACAATGACTTAATCAGGCGTGTGCATGCATAATCTATTTTTCCTGTTTCCCTTTAAATGAACTGTATTTTAATGTAATTAAGTAATTGCTTTGCCAGACTGCCTTTACAATGCATTTCAATGCATGGGAGTGCAGCCGCAGTGTGAATCACTCAACTGCTGCTGAGAACAATCGCAACATACTAGGTCAACAACTTTCCCACCCTATATTTTGGTCACTTGTTGACGTCCATTTGTTGGGAGTGTAGCGCGTGTGAAATCATCTCAAGCGTTTCAGGAATAATCTCGAGTTCCATGCTTTTGCTATTTCATAAACATCATTGCCCCCTATGGTGGCGGAATGGAAAAGGAGAATCTAACATGATGTCATCACTATCCACAACAACATTACATCACTATTCCTCACATGTGCCACACGTGTGCAATATTATTTTTATGAGCGAATCCCATACAATTTCAAATACTATCTGTGCTTTTAAATATCAGTATTGCGTTCATGTAACTTGTCATAATAAGACATATTTTCCTCTAAAGTACTTTCTCTATTTTCTCCTTTTTGTTACTCATACCGCCCTGGATTCTAGCATTTTTCACCATGGATCTTTATGTATTTTCAGAATGAGCCTATCGGCAAGGCCATAACCCTTTGGGTGGTTCAACTAATTTCTCCTAGCCCCTCGCGGTTGTAGTAGCACCAACACCAACGCAATGCCCCCCTCCCTCCCTTTCCCTTAGAGCTCCACCCAACCTTTCATTTTTGCTAAATGCTTTAATGGCAGCCTAGCCCAGGGAACTCTGGGAAGGTGATTTAATTTCCCTGTCAGGTCACAGTGTACCTGTTAGTGGAAAATACCTGCCCACAGCAAAGTCACTTAAAGTCAGTCCTCTGTGAAACAGGCAAAGGGCCCACTAAATTGGCCTGACAGCGGAGGAATCATAGAGCAAAATGCCAGGCTGCAGTTCGCTGGCAGCCAAAGCTTTTGACACACAGTAATAGCCCCTAGATGTATAGAGCTGCCTGTCTGCACTCTCCCTTTTTTTCTTCTTCAAAGTGTGGGATTGCTCTCTAGTGTTTCGCTTCAAAGCGCTACTGCATTTAAGCCTATGTTGTCTATTTGAAGTCTTTCTCAGCTTCTCTTCCTGACACACACTTCTTTTCTCATATTACTTTTTTCACTGGCTCAAACATTTGTTTACCATCGGCTTAGAGCCTATTGGGCATTGCATTCACATTGAAAAACAGAAAAATGCATTTGAAACTGATCTTTCACGAAATTAATTGGATCTTTCTCTATACAATGAGTATACCAAACATTAAGAACACCTTCCTAATATTGAGTTGCACCCTTTTTGCTCCCTTTTGACACCTTTACAAGGTGTCAAAAGTGTTCCACAGAGATGCTGGCCCATGTTGACTCCAATGCTTCCCACTGTTGTGTCAAGTTAGCTGGATGTCCTTTGGTTGGTGGACCATTCTTGATACACACGGGAAACTGTTTGAACGTGCACTTCTTGAAACCCAGCAGCGTTGCAGTTCTCGAAACACTCAAACCGGTGCGCCTGGCACCTACTACCATACCCCGTTCAAAGGCACTTAAATATTTTGTCTTGCCCATTCACCCTCTCAAGGACACACACACACACAATCCATGTCTCAATTGTCTAAAAAAAAATCCTTCTTTAACCTGTCTCCTCCCCTTCATCTATACTGATTGGTGTGGATTTAACAAGTGGCATCAATAAAGGATCCTAGCTCTCACCTAGATTCACCAGGGCATTCTATATAATGGAAAGCAGGTGTTCTTAATGTTTTGTATACTCAGTGTATAACCAACGGTCCAGCTGTTGGGCCCCCACCTGTACCATCCTGTGTCTGCAAACTTGATGCCCAAACGTTTTTGATGCACTGTCTGGCCCAGATGTTTAATTGGCCTTACCTGACCATCCAGACCGAAAATGGGCTACCCCGCTAGAGTCTGGTGCCTCACAAGGTTTCTTCCCATGTAGGGTGTGTTTACTTGCCACTGTGTCTCTGTGTGTTCTTTGGATGTTTGAGGCAGAGTTTCAGTTTTGCACTTTGTGAGATAAAATGTGACTGATCATTTTTTTAATCTTTCAGAGAAATGTCACTGATTTCAATGGAAAATTGAAAACAGACACTTGTGTGTGTCCCTTATTACAGTTGTGTCCTCTTTATGGTGAAATTCTGCCCTCTGGAGGCTAGACTGTAACCGTATTCCTTGTACATCGGGGCTTTTCAATTACAGTCATGGAGGACCAAAACATTTCGGGTTTCTTTCTGCTGATTTTTTTGCGAATATTCTTCTTTAAAAAATTATGGGAGTTCTATTGATGGGAATATTGACAACAGCAATGAATGAATGTATTTTTTTGTTTGTTGCAAAACTAGAATATTTTCCTCTTGAGGATCTCCGGTTTCCAGTTTATTCAGTCATGGGATAGACCTTCCAGGTTAGCGAGCTCTGGTCAATCAGTGACATTAATAAATGAATTAGATCAACTCCAGCAATACCTTGGCCCTTGAGGGCTGGATTTGAATAGCCCTGCAGTGGCTTATTATAATTTACATGAAGAATATGTGTATAGAATTAATTCCTATATTTTAATACTGTGTCTCAAAGATGGTCAGTGTTTATCGTAAAAAAAATCTTATTTACCATTAATATTTATAAAAAAGAGGGCAAGAGGAATAGGAGTGACTTATTTTTATTATTCGGAATGTTTATGACCAATATTTCAAAAAGTCCAATTCCTCCTTTGTTGTGTGGTGGATGTATAATTCATTCTGGGATAAACAACAAAATCATGCCTTTTCAGCAAATAATGGCAACCCCATAAATGGCAATAAATGAGTGTATATTGTTATGAGAGCGGTTTTATCTGTTATCTACACTAGAGGGCAACCTTTGTTAATGATTATTGGTGTACTTGCTCAGTGGATATCTCTGCTTTTGTTTCAAGCCCCACATTAGTTGGTTAGATCCTGTGGAAAAGGATGAAAGGAGTAGGTATGAGCCTAACCACTGATTCAAGGCCAGATATTGTTGAATCCCCCTGATGGTAAATGCTAGGACTATCTGATCCTAGATCAGTCAACATTTACCCTTAGTGTGGAAAAGTGTGCAAATTATTGTACGAACTAACCATATAATTTAGAAGTTCAGTTCTAATACTAAATCTCATGTCAAAACCACGTCTTTCCCTCTTTGTATTTGTGTTCTATCAATTGGGAACAGTATTTGTTATTACATTTTTTGTCGATTACAAAGGCCTTTTCCTTTATATTGATCTAGGAATTGGTTGCAAGGAAAGTGTGAGGTGTTGAAAGAGACCATCATAAGCGGCGGATGGCTAGATGGCCATTGTTAGTACGAAGGACCAGGTTAGGAATTTAGCAGGGACTTCAGCAACACTTCAGCACATTCCAGGTGATCTTGAATGATCATTGAGAGTCAGGACCTACTTTGAACTGCAGGAGGGCACCCTTTGCACAGAAGTGTGTCCAACCGCTGTCCTGGAGCTTTAGGGTCTCATTAGCTTGTCCACAGGCTTTCCCCTCACCTACGAGAACAATGTGAGTGAAGCCTGGAAGGCGAGTCTAGGGTACAGACCAAATTGAGGAGTACCCACTATATGTCACTGTAAAGAGTACAGATGAAATACTGTAGCATATGAACTCGAGGTTAACTTTGTCAGTGAATCTGCAGAGCAAATATATGATGTAATCCCATTGTGTAGTCTCAGTCAGCAGGTGACAGTAATCTGTGTTGATAAAATCGCGGTGCCAGAATCACAATGAATTTTAATGAGGTGCCAGCCTGCCACCCAGAATACTTCTGAAGTGTGAGAATGAGGCACACATTTTTGGTGACATCATCGGTCACATTCCCATGTAGCGAGTAGAGGCGCTGTAATGGGTGTAATGCTCTTTTTTTAAAGCCTGTAATGAGAAATCTCCCTTGCCCAACCTCTTGCTTTTCAGAGTTCTTGGAGTTATTATCCCAGGGCGGATCGGTGATTTAGCGCTAGCTACTGATTAAGTTTTCTTTAGGTGTGATGTCATCCACAATTCATTTTAAATGACCTCCAGCACATGTACACACAAGTGTATGGTGTCCATATTAGGACAGCCTTAGCCTTAGCATACTCAAGTCTTGGGGATGCAGAACCTGTGCTCAGAAGATTTTGTTTGGATGATTTCATGCATGTCTTGTATGTCTTGTTGTAATGTGCAACAACAAAAACAAACAAACAAAAATAATTCTAAGGTGAGAGCTTTCAAGGATCATCATAGCACTTGAAGTCTCCAGGAAATCTGTTCAATAACAGCTTCTTACTGAAGTTACATTTCAATTCTCTAGGGTTAGGGGTTAAAGTTAGGGTTAAGGTTAGGGTTAGCGGAAGGGGAAGGGTGAGCTAACATGCTAGTAGTTACAAAGTAGCTAAAAACGTATAAGTAGCCTAGTGGAAAGGTTGCTAATGAACAAAAATGCTAAAGTTGTCCGTGATGAGATACGAACATGAAACCTTTGGGTTGCTAGATGTTCACATTATACACCCACCCATCCACTCCAACCAAGCACCATCCTTTCCATTTTGCCTTAAGTAACCTTCTACACTACATTACCATAAGTATGTGGACACCTGCTTGTGGAACATCTCATTCCAAAATCATGGGCATTAACATGGAGTTGGTCCCCCCTTTGCTGCTATAACAGCCTCCCCTCTTCTGGGAAGGCTTCCCTCTTGGTGTTGGAACATTGATGTGGGGACTTGCCTCCATTCAGCCACAAGAGCATTTGTGAAGTCGGGCACCGATGTTGGGTGATTAGGCCTGGCTCGCAGTCGGCGTCCCAATTCATCACAAAGGTGTTCGATGGGGTTGAGGTCAGGGCTCTGTGCAGGCCAGTCAAGTTCTTCCTCACCAATCTCTATAAACCATTTCTGTATGGACCTCGCTTTGTGCACGGGGGCATTGTCATGCTGAAACAGGAAAGGGCCTTCCCCAAATTGTTGCCACAAAGTTGGAAGTACAGAATCATTGTATGCTGTAGTGTTAAGATTTACCTTCACTGGAGCTAAGAGGCCTAGCCCGAACAATGAAAACCAGCCCCAGACCATTATTACTCCTCCACCAAAATGTACAGTTGCCACTTTGCATTGGGGCAGGTAGCGTTCTCTTGGCATCCACCAAACCCAGATTCGTCCGTCAGACTGCCAGATGGTGAGACATGATTCAACACTCCAGAGAACTCGTTTCCACTGCCCCAGAGTCCAATAACGGCTAACTTTACACCACTCCAGCCAACGCTTGGCATTGCACATGGTGATCTTAGGCTTGTGTGCAGCTGCTTGGCCATGGAAACTGCTCATGAAGCTCCCGAGGAACAGTTATTGTGCTGACATTACTTCCAGAGGCAGTTTGGAATTCGGTAGTGAGTATTGCAACCAGGGACAGATGATTTTTACGTGCTATGCGTTTCAGCACTCAGTGGTCCCGTTCTGTGAACTTGTGTGGCCTACCACTTCGCGGGGTGCCGCTGTTGCTCCTAGACATTTGCATTTCATAATAACAGCACTTACAGTTGACAGAGGCAGCTCTAGCAAGGCAGACATTCTATGAACTGACTTGTTGGAAAGGTGTCATTATATGACGATGCCACGTTGAAAATCACTGAGCTCTTCAGTAAGGCCATACTACTGTACTGTCAATATTTGTCTATGGAGATTGCATGGCTGTGTGCAACAGGTGTTGCTGAAATAGCCAAAACCACTCATTTGAAGGAGTGTCCACATACCTTTGTATATATAGAGTATCTTATGTAACCATACCATACCAAACGTAACACATGATACTCATTTGAGTGACCCGGATTTACATTTGCTATGTTACGTCTAGTCTATGAGACCAGTCTGCAAACACATTCACACACCACACACACCAGCCATCATTGATAAATAAATCTACCCTGCTAACCCAAATATCATTGGGTCTTATGACATTGTGTAATCTCTCACTGTTATTCCAGTCTCCTAACCTGTAGTTAGTTGCCATTGCCGATATGTGTTGCCAGGCAATGCAATCCCCCTGGATCCCACTGTTATGAATAGAGAATTATGACCTTTCTCTCTGGGGAAGCAAAGTGTTCAACTACACACTTGTTGTGAGAACAAGGTTGCCACTGAGTAGCTCCAAACAAAAGTCTCTTCATGTTCTCTTCATGTTGTTTTCCACGGGGCTACAACGGCTCTCACTCACTGTCAGCCTCCATCCAATCCTCAATGAGACCTATCAATAAGATCAAGGGAGTGTTCGTAAAGTCAATCTGGAGTGCCGGAGTGCGCTCAGAGTGCCCACTGGGAATTCGTAAATTCAGAGCGTTGTCAGATTGTCGTTTTGTAAATTCAGAGCGTTTCGCTCTCGGAGTGTTCAGAGCGCACACTTGATCTGAGCGTTCTGGCCTCACAACGGCAGTCAAGCACCCAAGCTAACTGGCTAACGTTGGTTAACTTGCTAGCTACTTCCAGACACAAATGAGAGAACAGCTCACTCTGATCATTTTACTCGCCCTAGCAGAGCTGGTTCGGCTGTTTTTATGTTATCCAGAGCGTTCGTGACTGTAACGGCTGCTGGCAACAATTTAATGACACTTTTTTTGCCAATGTTTACTTTCACCGGCCATATTCAACGGATGTTGGGCGTTAGTAAATACACCTTTATTCTGGGCTCAGACGAGAGTGCTCTGAAATCAGAGAGATAGCCAGAGTGAATTCTACGAACGTGCCCCCAAGTGCTGAGTAAAGCAGACGTGTGAATCGGGGCTTTCTTCTGAGCATGGAGCTCACGACTCACATGCCTCTCCATTGTTAATGACGTTCAAAAGCGTTGGCTCATTACTTTTCAGTAAGCACACCTCTACACACTTTTCAGGTTGATTGTACACACTTGAGTGTGTGGCTTTGTGTGGGCGACCGGTTTGCTGAAGTCAACGTTGTAAATAGAGTGCCCCGTCGTGGCAGTGGGGTTATGGTATTATTATTGGCAGGCATAAGTTACGGACAACGAACACAATTGCATTTTATCGATGGCAATTTGAATGCACATAGCTACCGTGACGAGATCCTGAGGTCCATTGTCTTGCCATTCATCCGCCACCATCACCTCAAGTTTCATCATGACAATGCACTGCCCCATGTCGCAAGGATCTGTACACAATTCCTGGAAGCTGAAAATGTTCCAGTTCTTTCATGGCCTGCATACTCACCAGACATGTCACCCATTGAGCATGTTTGGGATGCTCTGGATCGACGTGTATGACAGCATGTTCCAGTTCACACCAATACCCAGCAACTTTGCACAGCCATTGAAGAGGAGTGGGACAGCATTGCACAGGCCAAAATAGTACGTTTGTACAGTGTTTATACAATTGATGTTCTTAGCTGTGTTTTCTCTAAATGTCTTATTAAGACCACTAATCTGTGGACTCTGAGAGAATAGTGAAAAGAAAACTGCATGAAAAGTGACTCTTTCATGCGTCATTCCTCACTATGACTGTAAAGTGCGTAGGTAGAGCTGAGTAGAGTCACCAACAGTGTGACAGTCATGACCTTTACCTCCATGTCATGATGTCACAAGATGACCAACATCGACAGTGGGGCCTGAGATTATTGACACCCTTGACAAAATTAGCAAAAATAATAAAATAAATTATTCACATAATGAGCTCCAACAAATGGAGAAATTACCCTTAACAAAAATGCATTCAAATAAATAAACCGTAACCAAAGTAGCAAACATTGTAGATTAATTATAGGAATTAATGTTAAATGTACTACTGGTGATATATGTAATGGGGAATTGATATACATTAACAATCAAACGCAAATAATTCACAAAACGAAGTGATGAAAGAATGAATGCGCACAAATTGGAGGGAGAGAGCGCATTCTGGAGAGAGAAGTGCATTGTGCATCTGGGCACATGGACAAACTGAAGTCTGCATTGGCCATGCAGCATTTAAGCTGTAGACCACACTATTCACCAAGAGAGTTTCCATCTATATTCTTCGTTGCTGTCTATTTACCACCACAAACCGATGCTGTCACTAAGACCGCACTCAATGAGCTGTATACGGCCATAAGCAAACAGGAAAACGCTCATCCAGAGGCGGGGCACCTAGTGGCCGGGGACTTTAATGCAGGGAAACTTAAATCCGTTTTACCTTATACCAGCATCTTAAATGTGCAACCAGAGGGGAAAAAACTCTAGACCACCTTTACTCCACAAAGAGAGATGCATACAAATCTCCCCCTCGCCCTCAATTTGGCAAATTTGACCATAATTCTATCCTCCTGGTTCCTGCTTACAAGCAAAAACTAAAGCAGGACGCACCAGTGACTCAGTCAATAAAAAAGTGGTCAGATGAAGCAAATGCTAAGCTACAGGACTGTTTTGCTAGCACAGACTGGAATATGTTCCGGGATTCTTCCAATAGCATTGAGGAGTACACCACATCAGTCACTGACTTCATCAATAAGTGCATCAATAACGTCGTCCCCACAGAGTCTGTACGTACATACCCCAACCAGAAGCCATGGATTACAGGCAACATCCGCATTGAGCTAAAGGGTAGAGCTGCCGCTTTCTAGGAGCCAGACTCTAACCCCACTAATCCCGCTATACCCTCTGATGAACCATCAAACAGGCAAAACATCAGTACAGGACTAAGATTGAATCGTACTACACCGTCCGTAATACCAACATGTTTCAAGCAGACCACCATAGTCCTTGTGCCCAAGAACACTAAGATAACATGCCTAAATGACTACCGACCCGTAGCACTCACGTCTGTAGCCATGAAGTGCTTTGAAAGGCTGGTCATGGCTCACATCAACACCATTATCCCAAAAACCCTAGACCCACTCCAACTTGCAGACCGCCCCAACAGATCCACAGATGATGCAATCTCTAGTGCACTCAACACTGCCCTTTCCCACCAGGATAAAAGGAACACCTATGTGAGAATGCTATTCATTGACTACGGCTCAGCGTTCAACACAATTGTAACCTCAAAGCTCATCACTAAGCTAAGGACACTGGGACTAAACGCCTCCCTCTACACTGGATCCTGGACTTCCTGACAGACCACCCCCAGGTGGTAAGGGTAGATAACAACACATCCACCACGCTGATCCTCAACACAGGAGCCCCTCAGGGGTGCGTGCTCAGTCCCCTCCTGTACTCCCTGTTCACTCATGACTGCATGGCCAGGCACGACTCCAACACCATCATCAAGTTTGCCAATGACACAACAGTGGTAGGCCTGAAAACCGACAACGATGAGACAGCCTATAGGGAGGAGGTCAGAGACCTGGCCATCTGGTGCCAGGACAACAACCTCTCCCTCAACGTGATCAAGACAAAGGAGATGATTGTGGACTACAGGAAAAGGAGGACCGAGCACGCCCCTATTATCATCGAAGGGCTATGGTGGAGCAGGTTGAAAGCTTCAAGTTCCTTGGTGTCCACATCACCAACAAACTATCATGGTCCAAACATACAAAGACAGTCATGAAGAGGCCACAACAAAGCCTATTCCCCCTCAGATCCTCAAAAACTTCTACAGCTGCACCATCGAGAGCATCCTGACTGGTTGCATCACCGCCTGGTATGGCAACTGCTCAGCCTATGACCGCAAGGGACTACAGAGGGTAGTGCGTACAGCCCAGTACATCACTGGGGCCAACCTGCCATCCAGGACCTCTATACCAGGCGGTGTCAGAGGAAGGCCCTAAAAATGATCAAAGACTCCAGCCACCCTAGTCATAGACTGTTCTCTCTGCTACCGCACGGCAAGCGGCACAGTAGCGCCAAGTCTAGGTCCAAAAGGCTTCTTAACAGCTTCTACTCCCACGCCATAAGGCTCCTGAACAGCTAATCAAAGTGCTACCCAGACCCCTCTTTTACACTGCTGAAACTCTGTTTATTATCTATGCATAGTCACTTTAACTATACCTACATGTACAAATTACCTCAATTACCTCACTAACCGGTGCCACCTCTCATTGACCTTGTATATAGCCTCGCTTTTGTTATTTTACTGCTGCTGTTTAATTATTTGTTACTTTTATTTCCTTTTTTTTACACAACGCTTCTTTTTCTTAAAACTGCATTGTTGGTTAAGGGCTTGTAAGTAAGCATTTCACTGTAAGGTTAATTCGGCGCATGTGACAAATACAATTTGATTTGATTTGATTTACGATGACATGGCCTGAGCAAAAGGCAGGGCATTCATACTTCTTGCGCATCACGGAGCAGTGCAGAGCTGTTGTCAAAGAAGTGAGTTTGTATTTAAACAGGATGTACCGCCCCCACCTACCGTCAACCAATCATGTCAATGTGGAGCTATACAGAGCCCATTTCTTGAAGCTCCCAACGAACAGTTATTGTGCTGATGTTGCTTCCAGAGGCAGTTTGGAACTCGGTAGTGAGTGTTGCAACCGAGAAGAGACTATTTTTACTCGCTGTCCCGTTCTGTGAACTTGTGTGGCCTACCACTTCGAGGCTGTGCCGCTGTTGCTCCTAGACATTTACATTTCACAATAACAGCACTTACAGTTGACCGAGGCAGCTCTAGCAGGGCAAACGTTTTACGAACTGACTTGTTGGAAAGGTGGCATTATATGACGGTGCCACGTTGAAAATCACTGAGCTCTTCAGTAAGGCCATACTGCTGTCAATGTTTGTCTATGGAGATTGCATGGCTGTGTACTCGATTTTCTACACCTGTAAGCAACAGGTGGGGCTGAAATAGTCAAATCCACAAATTTGAAGGGGTGTCTACATACTGTACATTTGTATATATAGTGCATCTTAGGTAACCATACCAAACGTAACAGTGACCCGGATTTACATTTGCTATGTTACATCAAGTCTATGAGACCAGTCTGCAAACACAGTCACACACCACACACACCAGCCATCATCATTAAATACATCTACCCTGCTAACCAAAAAATATCAATGGGTCTAATTACATTATGTCTCTCACTGTTGTCCCAGTCCCCTAACCTGTAGTTAGTTGCCATTGCCGATATGTGTTGCCAGGCAATGCAATCCCCCTGGATCCCACTATTATGAATAGAGACTTATGACCTTTCTCTCTGGGGAAGCGAAGTCTTCAACTACACAGTTGTTGTGAGAACAAGGTTGCCACTTAGTAGCTACGAACAAGAGTCTCTTCATGTTCTCCATTGTTTTCCACGGGGCTACAACGGCTCTCAAAGGGGAACACTATCAATCCCGACAAGCCACATTGTTCATTCACTGTCAGCCTCCATCCAATCATCAATGAGGCCTTGAACAGATCAATAAACTCAAGTGCTTAGTAAAGCAGTTTGTGTGAATCGGGGCTTTCTTCTGAGCATGGAGCTCACAAGGCTCTCCATTGTTAATGACGTTCAAAAGCGTTGACTCATCACTTTTCAGGAAGCCCACCTCTACACATTTTTCGGGCTGATTGTATGAACATAGTAACAATGTTGTAATTTGTACAGTGTTTATACAATTGATGTTCTTAGCTGTGTTTTCGCTAAATGCTTTATTAAGACCACAAATCTGTGGACTCTGAGAGAATAGTGAAAAGAAAACTGCATGGAAAGTGACTCTTGCATGCGTCATTCCTCACTATGACTGTAGAGTGCGTAGGTAGAGCTGAGTACACTCCAACAGTGTGACAGTCATGACCTTTACCTCCATGTCATCGACAGTGGGCCCGAGATTATTGACACCCTTGACAAAATTTGCTAAAATAATCAAATAAATTATTCACATAATGAGCTATATTGTATGCTCCAACAAATGGGGAAATTACACTAAAATATAAACGCAACATGTATAGTGATGGTTTCATGTTCCATGAGATTAAGTAAAAGATCTCAGAAATGTTCCATACACACAAAAATGTATCTCAAATTTTGCGCACAAATTTGTTTACATCCCTGTTAGTGAGGATTTCTCATTTGCCAAGATAATCCATCCACCTGACAGGTGTGGGCTATCAAGAAGCTGATTAAACAGCATGATCATTACATCGGTGCACCTTGTGCTGGGGACAATAAAAGGCCACTGTAAAATGTGTAGTTTTGTCACACAACACAATTACACAGACGTTTTGAGGGAGTATGCAGATGGGATGCTAACTGCAAGAATGTCCACCAGAGCTGTTGACAGATACTTTTATGTTCATTTCTCTACCATAAGCCGCCTCCAATGTAATTTTAGAGAATTGGGCAGTACGTCCATCCAGCTTCACAACCGCAGACCACGTGTAACCATGCCAGCCCAGGACCTCCACATCCGTCTTTTTCACCTGCAGGATTGTCTGACACCAGCCACCTGGACAGCTGATGAGCCACCTGGACAGCTGATGAGGACAACCATCTCTGCAGCACTCTTCCAATCAGGCCTTTATTGTAGAGTGGCCAGACGGAAGCCACTCCTCAATAAAAGACACATGACAGCCCGCTTGGAGTTCACCAAAAGGCACCAAAAGACTCTCAGACCATGAGAAACAAGATTAGTTGTTCTGATGAAACCAAGATTGAACGCTTTGGCCTGAATGCCGAGCGTCACGTCTGGAGGAAACCTGGCACGATCACTACAGTGAAGCATGGTGGTTGCAGTATCATGCAGTGTGGATGTTTTTCAGGGACTGGGAGACTAGTCAGGATTGAGGCAAAGATGGAGCGCTCAGTACCTCAGACTGGGGTGAAAGTTCACCTTCCAACAGGACAACGACCCTAAGCACACCGCCAAGACAACGCAGGAGTGGCTTTGAGACAAGTCTCTGAATGTCCTTGAGTGGCCCAGCCAGAGTCAGGACTTGAACCTGATCGAACATCTCTGGATAGACCTGAAAATAGCTGTGCAGCGACGCTCCCCATCCAACCCGACAGAGCTTGAGAGGATCTGCAGAGAAGAATGGGAGAAACTCCCCAAATACAGGTGTGCCAAGCTTGTAGTGTCATACCCAAGAAGACTCGATGCTATAATCACTGCCAAAGGTGCTTAAACAAAGTACTGAGTAAAGGGTCTGAATACTTATGTAAATGTGATATTTCTTTTTTTTATATACATTGCAAACATTTCTACCTGTTTTTGCTTTATCATTATGGGGTATTGAGTGTAGATTGATTGAGGGGAAAAAACTATTTAATCAATTTTAGAATACGGCTGTAACATAACAAAATGTGGAAAAGTCAAGGTGTCTGAATACTTTCTGAAGGCACTGTATACACTAATCTTCCTTGGGTTCAAAAACTGAATGTGGCAATTTTCAGAATGACTCAAACCACAGTTTTCTTTCTTTCGTGTGTAAAGGCTCTCCTAAACTGTTTTTTTTATGATTCATAAATACTTTCCTAACTCTAAATAATCAACAAGATCAGATTATTAAAACTACCAATTGGTGTTGAAACAAAGACGAATATGCATATACATTACAAGACCAAAAGTATGTGGACACCTGCTCGCCGAACATCTCATTCCAAGGTCATGGGCATTAATATGAAGTTGGTCCCCCCTTTGCTTTCTGCTCGATGTTGGAACATTGCTGCGGGGACTTGCTTCCATTCAGCCACAAGAGCATTAGTGAGGTGGCACAGATGTTGGGCGATTAGGCCTGGCTCGCAGTCGGCGTTCCAGGTCATCCTAAAGGTGTTTGATGGGGTTGAGGTCAGGGCTCTGTGCAGGCCAATCAAGTTCTTCCACACCGATCTCGACAAACCATTTCTGTATTAAAATCTTCTGTTCTTTCGACCAATCGATTGGTCTACATTTTTAAGTGTATTTTTGACACACCCTATGTGTTTTAATGAAATCAACTACATGCGTTTAGCTTGTCTGATGCTTTAAGCTTTCAGTTAGATGAAATAATAAAAATGCCTCAAGAGGACGCCAGAGATCTAGCTAATCAGAAGAAAAAAACCTTAACCTGACCCAATTACGCTCCTCCAGCTCCTGCTGGCTTTCACAGATTATGTTATTACTCTCCCGAAGTTGCTGTTAATAGGCTACATGTGGAGTCTGCAACTTTTCTCATGTGAAATATCAATTTATCTCACCATTTCTGCTGATCTGCGTGCCAGTTATGGTTTTCATATGCCTATTTTCGTGAAACCGTTTCATAACATTTTTGTCACGTCTTCATATCTCAAAATCATTGTCATGTGGTTAATAAAAAATCTATTCATTCTAAACTAAAATGAAAGTAACTTCTACTGCCATTGCCAACTATGTAAAAATAGCATACATAAAGTCAACAAATAAAAACATTGCAGCCTGCAGGTAGAAAATATCCCGATTAAAAACAAATATCCCATAAATCACATTGGCTACAAATGGCCTGTCTGCAAATAACTTGAAATATTGTACAATCTATTAATTTGTGTCTGGCCTGAAGCTTGCGCTAGTGAATTTAAAACATTGTATACAGTGCCAAAAATATTCATCCCCCTTGGCGTTTTTCCTATGTTGTTGCATTACAACTTGTAATTTAAATGGATTTTTATTTGGATTTCATGTAATGGACATACACAAAATAGTCCAAATTGGTGAAGTGAAATAAAAATAAAAAACTTGTTTCCCCCTTTGCTATGAAGCCCCTAAATAAGATTTGGTGCAACCAATTACCTTCAGAAGTCACATAATTAGTTAAATAAAGTCCACCTGTGTGCAATCTAAGTGTCACATGATCTGTCACATATATATATATATACACCTGTTCTGAAAGGCCCCAGAATCTGCAACACCACTAAGCAAGGGGCACCACCAAGCAAGCGGCACCATGAAGACTAAGGAGCTCTCCAAACAGGTCAGGGACAAAGTTGTGGAGAAATACAGATCAGGGTTGGGTTATAAAAATATATCAGAAAATTTGAACATCCCACGGAGAACCATTAAATCCATTATTAAAAAATGGAAAGAATATGGCACCACAACAAACCTGCAAAGAGAGGTCCGCCCACCAAAACTCACAGACCAGGCAAGGAGGGCATTAATCAGAGAGGCAACAAAGAGACCAAAGATAATCCTGAAGGAGCTGCAAAGCTCCACAGCGGAGATTGGAGTATCTGTCCATAGGACCACTTTAAGCAGTACACTCCACAGAGCTGGGCTTTACGGAAGAGTGGCCAGAAAAAGCACACTCAAGTTTTCAGTTTTTTTGTGTTATTTCTTGTTAATTTGACAGTAAAAAATATTTTGCATCTTCAAAGTGGTAGGCATGTTGTGTAAATCAAATGATACAAACCCCCCAAAATCTATTTTAATTCGAGGTTGTAAGGCAACAATATAGGAAAAATGCCAAGGGGGGTCAATACTTTTGCAAGCCACTGTAAAATATTCTGGGCCCTCAGTTTCCTGGCACCCGGTGAGCTCAGGACAGACACAGCTCAGGTTATGAATGTGTCACTGCAACCTTAAAGGTCCTCAATGATGTCACCATTGCCCTTGATTCTAAGCAATGTTGTGCTGCTATTTTTATTGACTTGGCCAAAGCTTTTGATACGGTAGACCATTCCATTCTTGTGGGCCGGCTAAGGAGTATTGGTGTCTCTGAGAGGTCTTTGGCCTGGTTTGCTAACTACCTCTTTCAAAGAGTGCATGTATAAAGTCAGGAAATCTGCTGTCTCAGCCACTGCCTGTCACCAAGGGAGTACCCCAAGGCTCAATCCTAGGCTCCACTCTCTTCTCAATTTACATCAACAACATAGCTCATAGCTCAGGAAGCTCTCTCATCCATTTATATGCTGATGATACAGTCTAATACTTAGCTGGCCCCTCCCCAGATTTTGTGTTAAATGCTCTACAACAAAGCTTTCTTAGTGTCCAACAAGATTTCTCTACCCTTAACTTTGTTCTGAACACCTCCAAAACAAAGGTCATGGGGTTTGGTATGAAGAATGCCCCTAACCCCACAGATGTGATTACTACCTCTGAGGGTTTAGCATTTGAGGTAGTCACCTCATACAAGTACGTAGGAGTATGGCTGGACAGTAGTGTTATTCTCTCAGCACATATCAAAGCTGCAGGCTAAAGTTAAACCTAGACTGGGTTTCCTCTATCGTAATCGCTCCTCTTTCACCCCAGCTGCCAAATTAATCCAACCTATACTAGATTACGGCGACATGATTTATAGATCGGCAGGTAAGGGTGCTCTCGAGCGGCTAGATGTCCTTTACCATTCGGCCATCAGATTTGCCACCAATGCTCCTTATAGGACACATCACTGCACTCTGTACTCCTCTGTAAACTGGTCATCTCTGAATACCCGTCGCAAGACCCACTGGTTGATGCTTATTTATATAACCCTCTTAGGCCTCACTCCCCCCTCTCTGAGATATCTACTGCTGCTCTCATCCTCCACATACAACACCCGTTCTGACAGTCACATTCTGTTAAAGGTCCCCAAAGCACACACATCCCTGGGTCGCTTCTCTTTTCAGTTCGCTGCAACTAGCAACTGGAACGAGCTGCAACAAACACTCAAACTGGACAGTTTTATCTCAATCTCTTAATTCAAAGACTCAGTCATGGACACTCTTACTGACAGTTGTGGCTGCTTTGCGTGATGTATTGTTGTCTCTACCTTCTTGCCCTTTGTGCTGTTGTATGTGCCCAATCATGTTTGTACCATGTTTTGTGCTGCTACCATGTTGTGTTGCTACCATGTTGTTGTCTTGTTGTGTTGCTACCATGCTGCGTTGTCATGTGTTGCTGCCTTGCTATGTTGTTGTCTTAGGTCTCTCTTTATGTAGTGTGTGTTTTGTCCTATGTTTATATATTTTTAATCACAGCCCCCGTCCCCACAGGAGGCCTTTTGCCTTTTGGTAGGCCGTCATTGTAAATACGAATTTGTTATTAACTGACTTGCCTAGTTATATAAAGGTTAAAAATATATATATTTTAAATGTAGTTTCACGACTCAGGATATCACCCAGATGCAGACACAGGATGCAGATAGTACAGTTCTCAGATAATTTATTATAAACACAGGGCAGGCAAAGGGCAGGTCGAGGACAGGCAGAGGTTCGTGATCAGGTCAGAATCAGGCAGGTACAGGACGGCAGGCAGGCTCGGAGTCAGGGCAGGCAGAGGTTCATAATCAGGTCAGAGTCAGGCAGGTACAGGACGGCAGGCAGGCTCGGAGTCAGGGCAGGCAGAGGTTCATAATCAGGTCAGAGTCAGGCAGGTACAGGACGGCAGGCAGGCTCGGAGTCAGGGCAGGCAGAGGTTCATAATCAGGTCAGAGTCAGGCAGGTACAGGACGGCAGGCAGGCTCGGGGTCAGGGCAGGCAGAGGTTCATAATCAGGTCAGAGTCAGGCAGGTACAGGACGGCAGGCAGGCTCGGGGTCAGGGCAGGCAGAATGGTCAGAACCGGGAAAAACTAGAAAACAGAACTTGAGAAACAGGAAGACGGGAAAGCACGCAGGTAAGACCTGGCAAGAAAAGACGAACTGGCAACAGACAAACAGAAAACACAGGTATAAATACACACGGGATAATTGGGCAGATGGGAGGGGGGTGGAGACAAGCACAAAAACAGGTGAAACAGATCAGGGTGTGACATGTAGGCTATTTGCGCCAGGGATAAGAAGCAGTGGTTGACTTGGGCAGGAGCTCACTGGAGCTGAGTACCGACACCTCAAATGTTCTATTGCTTGATCTCCTGTTCCTCTTATAGAATATAAGCTCAAAAGTTTTGTGGAGCTCCTGCATCTAAATGTAAACAGTACCAACACCCAAAATGAGTACCGGAACCTATTTCAGTCCAAGTCAAGCACTGATAAGAAGTAATCAGGTAGGCCTATTTTATGACGTTTCCACTGGATCAGGGCATGACATTTTCCCTTTCATGCTGAGTAGTTATCGAAAGGGAGAGAGCTGGAATGACTTTTCAAATACATTGAGGAACTATTGTATTTCTCAATGGATGTAAAAACAGACTTTGTTTGCTTGCTGTTTGAGGTGAAGAAAACATTTACCTTGAGAAGCTCCACAGGTCATTAGTGGAAATACTATCAGATCCCCAAATGGGCACATTCATATGCCTATTTTAACGCGCAGGCCAGGTAGCCTATATGCGTACTCCTATACATGCGCATCCTTACTCAACATTGACAGGAGTGCTCCAAACAAAAGACAACTACTAAATTGACAAAACTAGTAAACAGAATGAAATAAACCAAAACTTGTTTCTCAAGTGTATTATAGGTTGTGCACCTTGCAAACAATGTGTCCACTCCGACAATGAGATTGGGAAGACTGGAATAATAATATTAAATACATTCAAATAAATTACCATAACCAAAGTAACAAACATTGTAGATTAGAAATGATAGGAATTAATGTTAAATGTAGGTGATATATGTAATGGGGAATTGATATACATTAACAATCAAACGCAAACAATTCACACAATGAAGTTATGAAACAATGAATGTGCACAAATTGGCAGTTTAGAGTGCATTCTGGAGAGTGAAGTGCATTGTGCTTCTGGGCACATGGACAAACCGAAGTCCGCATTGGCGTAGGGCGGCAGGTAGTCTAGTGGTTATAGGGTTGGACTAGTAACCGGAAAGGTTGCAAGATTGAATCCCCGAGCAACAAAAATCAGTTGTTCTGCCCCTGAACAACTGCAGTTAACCCACTGTTCCTAGGCTGTCATTGAAAATAAGAATTTGTTCTTAACTGACTTGCCTAGTTAAATAAAAGTTAAATAAAAAATAAATATGGCCTTAGTAATAGTTAGGGCATTCATGCTTCATGGAGCAGTGCAAAGCTGTTGTCAAGGAAGTGAGTTTGTATTTACACAGGATGTACCGCCCCCACCTACCATCAACCAATCATGTCAATGTGGAGCTATACAGAGCCCTCCTCATTGTTACAAATTCCGCAATTGCAATTGCGTCACAGCCTCCATATGGAGCCTCTGACCACATTTTCAGATCAAACATAAATTGGCTTATAGTCTAGGCCTCCGCAATGGATTAGTTCAGTAAGATGGACCCAAATATATATATATATATATATATCTGCTACTGCTCGATTAAAACAATCTCGGTCAACCAAAAGCCTGACAACCAAACAAAACTAATTGGGGTCAGCCCTAAATGGAACTAAGGGGCCTAGCCCAAACCATAAAAACAGCTCCAGACCATTATTCCTCCTCCCCTAAACTTTACAGTTGGCACTATGCATTAGGGCAGTTAGCGTTCTCCTTGCATCCACTAAACCCAGATTTGTGCGTCGGACTGCCAGATGGTGAAGCGTGATTCATCACACCTGAGAACGTGTTTCACTCCAGCCGACGCTTGGCTGCTTGGCCATGGAAACACATTTCAAGAAGCTCCCAATGAACAGTTCTTGTGCTGACATTGCTTCCAGAGGCAGTTTGGAACTTGGTAGGGAGTGTTGCAACCAAGGACAGACAATTTTTACTCTGTGAGCTTATGTGGCCTACCAATTCGCAGCTGAGCTGTTGTTGCTCCTTGATGTTTCCACTTCACAATAACAGCACTTACAGTTGACCGGGACAACTCTGGCAGGGCAGAATTGACGGTGCCAAGTTGAAAAGTCACTTAGCTCTTCAGATAGACGAACATTGCCAGTAGAATGGCCTGTGGAAATTGCATGGCTGTGTGCTCGATTTTATAAACCTGTCAGCAACGGGTGTGGCTGAAATAGCCAAATCCACTTAGGGGGGGTGTCCACATACTTTTGTATATACAGTGTATTTACAGTATTTACAGTTACAGAAGTCTGAAGTTTACATACACTTAGGTTGGAGTCATTAAAACTTGTTTTTCAACCACTCCATACATTTCTTGTTAACAAACTATAGTTTTGGCAAGTCGGTTAGGACATCTACTTTGTGCATGACACAAGTAATTTTTCCAACAATTATTTACAGACAGGTTATTTCACTTATAATTCACTGTATCACAATTCCAGTGGGTCAGACGTTTACATACACTAAGTTGACTGTGCCTTTAAACAGCTTGGAAAATTCCAGAAAATGATGTCATGGCTTTAGAAGCTTCTGATAGGCTAATTGACATACTTTGAGTCAATTGGAGGTGTACCTGTGGATGCATTTCAAGGCCTACCTTCAAACTCAGTGCCTCTTTGCTTGACATCATAGGAAAATCAAAAGAAATCAGCCAAGACCTCAGAAAAAACATTGTAGACCTCCACAAGTCTGGTTCATCCTTGGAAGCAATTTCCAAATGCCTGAAGAGACCACGTTCATCTGTACAAACAATAGTATGCAAGTATAAACACCATGGGACCACGCAGCCGTCATACCGCTCAGGAAGGAGACACATTCTGTCTCCTAGAGATGAACGTACTTTGGTGCGAAAAGTGCAAATCAATCCCAGAACAACAGCAAAGGACCTTGTGAAGATGCTGGAGGAAACAGGTACAAAAGTATCTATATCCACAGTAAAACGAGTCCCATATCGACATAACCTGAAAGGCCGCTCAGCAATGAAGGAGCCACTGCTCCAAATCCGCCATAAAAAAAGCCAGACTACGGTTTGCAACTGCACGTGGACAAAGATCGTACTTTTTGGAGAAATGTCCTCTGGTCTGATGAAACAAAAATAGAACTGTTTGGCCATAATGACCACCGTTATGTTTGGAGTTAAAAGGGGGAGGCTTGCAAGCCGAAGAACACCATCCCAACCGTGAAGCACGGGGGTGGCAGCATCATATTGTGGGGGTGCTTTGCTGCAGGAGGGATTGGTGCACTTCACAAAATAGATGGCATCATGAGGGAGGACAATTATGTGGATATATTGAAGCAACATCTCAAGACATCAGTCAGGAAATTAAAGCTTGGTCGCAAATGGGTCTTCCAAATGGACAATGACCCCAAGCATACTTCCAAAGTTGTGGCAAAATGGCTTAAGGACAACAAAGTCAAGGTATTGGAGTGGCCATCACAAAGCCCTGACCTCAATCCCATAAAAAATTTGTTGGCAGAACTGAAAAAGTGTGTGCTAGCAAGGAGGCCTACAAACCTGACTCCGTTACACCAGCTCTGTCAGGAGGAATGGGCCAAAATTCACCCAACTTATTGTGGGAAGCTTGTGGAAGGCTACTGTCACGCCCTGACCTTAGAGAGCCTTTTTATGTCTCTATTTGGTTTGGTCAGGGTGTGATCTGGGGTGGGCATTCTATGTTCTGATTTCTATGTTTTTGTATTTCTATGTTGTTGGCCGGGTATGGTTCTCAATCAGGGACAGCTGTCTATCGTTGTCTCTGATTGGGAATCATACTTAGGCAGCCTTTTTCCCTTTTGTCATTGTGGAAAGTTGTCTTTGTTAGGGGCACTATAGCCCTTGTAGCTTCACGGTTGTTTTTGTTATTTCTTGTTTTGTTGGCGACATTTGACAAATAAAAGAAAATGTAGTGTATAGACCAGATCTAGTATGCAGGGAAGATTTGGACATAAAGTATGGACATGATAGATTGGAGACTATATCATTTGATCCAGTTCTCATGCAATATTTCATACATTTATTATATTCTAACTCTTTATATCAGTATGTAAAAATGAATTCAGAACCTAATTAGGCCTAACATAAGTAATATTTCCTTTTAAAATCTCAAAATGAATCAAAAAGAGGCTTGAGATGATATTGTTGGATAAAGCTGTTACCAAAGTTATGCTCCGCCCTGTATGACCTTCACCTATACTTCATAAACAGTGTCAGAGGATGGGTTTGTGTTTGGGACCACCTGTGTAGACGTACCCTTCATATACAGAGCTGTGAGTCAGTCCTCTCCCCCACTCTGCTTGCTGTGCAGTCAGCAAACACGTAGAGTGAGAGGGAGGCAGAGTTTGAGTAGGGAGCTTCCCGCACAGTGCAGTGACGAACACGCTGGAACCCATGGCAACGCCGGGGAACAAATGTCAGCCATTCTTCATTCTCCATGTGAAACAGCCATACATTGACGGCGGGGCTGACCACCGTGTGCCATAGGTAGGTAGGTGGGTGGGCAGGGCTGCTGACTAACTCACCGTTGGGGGCTTCTCGATGAGTCCTTTATTCCTACACCTCCTCTGTACACAACAAGGGGGTTGAGGGAGTATGGAGGAGGGGTATAGTGACTCACTCACTGGATGAAGCACATTACAGTACGAAGCCGCCTGTTTTATTATATTTCACGGAGGAACAGATGGATTCAGTGGGTGGCTCACTATAAGACGTCAGGTAGAGTAGAGTACAGTTCACAATGTAGTGTGTGGGTGGGTGGTGGGTACATGACTGGTTAAGGGAAGGCTCGTGCTGTAAGAGGTTTTGAAAGACAATGTCTGGCGTCGTTGTTATTCGGTGTGGTTCTGATGAAAAAGGTCATTAGTCTTCATCAGTCATGGTCACAGCCCACTCATCAAAATATCATCCTTTGAGTCAAGGTACGTTTCTAGCAGGCTGCTATTTCAAATGGAGGAATACAAAATGTATTCATTCCCATGTGTTTCTCTGCACTAATAATGCTAACTTTTTTTTTCTTAAGTAAACAACATATTTTCCATATTTGTAAATACATAATGTACTGTATGTATTTATGTATTTCATAATGTAAACCTATA
The DNA here is from genome assembly GCF_016432855.1 of Salvelinus namaycush. Lineage (NCBI taxonomy): Eukaryota > Metazoa > Chordata > Actinopteri > Salmoniformes > Salmonidae > Salvelinus > Salvelinus namaycush. The sequence goes on along the minus strand of NC_052309.1, from coordinate 38,964,062 downwards.
GTATTCATCTCCCACAGGATGAAAGCCTTTGCAAGATCATTCCACAGGCTCAAGATAGAAGTAATATTGTACCCAGACATGTACAACTTTTGCCAGAGAGAGAGAGCTGCAATTGGGACTCAAACCATGGCTACTACACATGTATATTGTGTTACAGTATTCCCCCTCAAGAAAGAAGCCGACACTGCGCCTCAAACTCGTACAAGTGCACGCTCCCCAACTCGTTCTGGAATGATCCCTCCACTGCCACCAATGTAGCGGGAGAGAAAAAGCTGCAACAGGAACTCGAAACAATGCAGAGGCAATAGTCCAATAGACTGTTCCACAAAAGCCCAGGCCTCTGGGCAGAGGCAGTACAACTATTACATACGTTGTGTTACACAAGCAACTGAAAATTAAGAAAAAGAGCAAACCTGGCATGACAGAGCTCACCCTCCTTGTTATTTTGTCTGCCCCCCAGGGCTCCATGTGCTACCACATGCCACCCCCCCAGAATATCAGAATCTGTCTCTCCTCTGAGTCCAGCGCGTTGGGGTATCCTGGAGTGTGCGTGAGTGGGCCCTCCAGCATAGGTCAAGACCATGGGCTGGGGGTGGAGGAGGCCAGTACACTCACCCAATGACTCATGGGTATGGTGAATGGCAGTACCTCTGCCTCACTCTACCAACCCCACTTTCTCCCCAGTAGTGTCCTTCAGGACTCATGCTGGCTGTGGTAACCGTATGCCGAGGGCAAGACGACGAGGAGTAGGTAAATCAATGCTCACCTGACATTCACTTCACTGTGGCAAATGTACAGTATCCATGTAGAGTGGCATTACCTGGAATGGAAGAGAGGTACGCATAAGAGCATCTTCTAAATAGCTAAAAAAGCAAATGTGTGAGGAGAAAGGAGATAAAGGAGGTGGTTTGTTGTCTAAATGGGAAAAAAATGTAATTTTTTACTAAGCAATATGCATAGAAGTTGGATATAAATGGATGTGCCTCACATTTATAAAATGTAAACACAACTAGAGACAAGCTAGCAAAAAAAAGTGCGAAAACAGTTCCTAACTAACTGTAAACAACTTTGACTAGACAACCATTTTGTCTAACTGTGAGGCGAAGCGATTCACTTTTTTAATAAGCAGCAGCAGCACCAGTCTTCGCTAGCAAATGTGATGCTAAACTACAAGTTGTCTCCAGTAATGTTTACCTTTTGACATTCTATGACGTCTATTGTCACTTAAATGATACAATTCTCAACCAAATGTTAATCTTACCGGAATCAATGTGAGGAATTATCCCCACACCTCCAATATGTAGCTATTGTACTTTCCGCTGCTAGATTATCTTCTAAAGATAATAGAATGGTTCTGCCCTCCATTATCGTAGCTGTTCCTTTAAGATCAGCTGGCAGAGGAACGAATAGTAATAACGCAACACAAACCATGTCTGAACAGAACTGGAAGTCATACATTATTGCACCCTGTTTGCTTAATAACCCATTCAGGCATGTTTGAGACGGATTTATTTTGATTTATTCCACCCCAACTATGCTATTTACCCAGTGTTCATATCAATAAATGACATGCTTCCCTCGAGACTGACACAGCACATGGTGGCTAATAGAATATGGCATTACCATAATCACTCCAAGACAGCATTACTGTACAGCACAATGCAACAAAAAACAATTTGGCGTTCTACATCTCCCTGGTGAATATTCAGGCATTCAAATTATGTGGGAGAGTTTGAGTTGCATTGGCCTATTTCAGTTCAAATGAAAGTTGAGTTGCATTGATCTCTTCTGTTCAAATGAAAGCAACTTTGTGTCATGTTTGCCATTTTGCCTTGTGTCCATCCAATCCAAACCTCTGTAAATATATTTACAGTAGGGTCCATAAATATTTGGACATTGACCAAGTTATTATTATTTTAGCTGTCTAACACAACTTGGTGCAGACGTTAAGCTTTAAAATGAAGGTATTTACGTCCAAATCCGGTGAACGGTGTAGGAATTACAGCACTTTTTATATGTGGTCCTACCCTTTTAAGGGACCAAAAGTAATTGGACAATTGGCTGCTCAGCTGTTCCATGGCCAGGTGTGTTATCCCTTCATTAGTTCATTTACAAGTAAGCAGATAAAAGGTCTAGAGTTGATTTCAAATGTGGCATTTGCATTCGGAATCTGTTGCTGTTAGTCCTCAATATGAAGCCCAAAGAGCTGTCACTGCCAGTGAAGCAAGCCATCATTAGGCTGAAAAATCGAAACAAACCCATTAGAGAGATGGCAAAAAAATTAGGTGTGGCCAAATCAACTATTTGGTACATTCTTAAAAAGAAAGAATGCACGCACTGGTGAGCTTAGAAACACCAAAACGCCCAGAAGACCACAGAAAACAACTGTGGTGGATGACAGAAGAATTCTTTCCCTGGTGAAGAAAAACCCCTTCACAACAGTTGGCCAGGTCAAGAATACCCTCCAGGAGGTATGCATATCTGTGTCAAAGTCAACATTCAAGAGAAGACTTTACCAGAGTAAATGCAGAGGGTTTACCACAAGATGTAAACCATTGGTACGCCTCAAAAACAGGAAGACCAGATTAGAGTTTGCCAAACAACATCTAAAAAAAGCCTGTCCAGTTCTGGAACAACATCCTGTGGACAGATGAGACAACGATCAACTTGTACCAGAATGAAGAGAAGAGTATGGAGAAGGGAAGGAACTGCTCATGATCCGAAGCATACCACCTCATCTGTGAATCATGGTGGAGGTAGTGTTATGGCGTGGGCATTTATGGCTGCCAATGGAACTGGTTCCCTTGTATTTATTGATGTGACTGCTGACAAAAGCAGCAGGATTAATTCTTAAGTGTTTAGGGCTATATTATCTTCTCTGATTCAGCCAAATGCTTCAAAACTCATCGGATGGCGCTTCAGTGCAGATGGACAATGACCTGAAGCATACTGCAAAAGCAACCCTATACTTTTTTAAGGCAAAGAAGTGGAATGTTATGCAATGGTCAAGTCAATCACCTGACCTGAATCCAATTGAGCATGCATTTCACTTGCTAAAAGCATAACTGAAGCCAAACTCCCCAAGAACAAGCAGGAACTGAAGACAGCTGCAGTAAAGGTCTGGCAGAGCATCACCAGGGAAGCAACCCAGCATCTGGCGATGTCTATGGGTTCCAGACTTCAGGCAGTCGTCGACTGCAAAGGATTTGCAGCCAAGTCTTTAAACTCACAATTTAATTTATGATTGTTTGTTTGACCAATTACTTTTGATCCCCTAAAATTGGGGGGACCACATATAAAAAGTGCTGTAATTCCTACACCGTTCACCCGATTTGGATGTAAATGCCCTCAAATTAAAGCTGAAAGTCTTTCAACTCATCAAAGATTGTTTCCTTTCAAATCCATTGTGGTGGCATAGAGCCAAAATAATAATAACTTGGTCAATGTCCAAATATTTATGGGCCTGACTGTATGTATGATATGACATGCCTTTTGCCTGAGGCACAACCCTAATTATTCCCTCCCTGGTATCCATTCATGTTTCATTGACCATTAAGAACAATCATCCAAAATGTAAAAAATGTATGAATTGTACTCGATAAAAGTGACAGGGCGATATTGTGGTCTAAAAACAGCCTGGGTGGGCAACCAGAATGGCCGTAATGTAGAGATTTTAACATGGGGCATAATCTCCTTTAAAACAGTGGAATCACTTATTGAGGGTGTGTGTCACGGCTGTTGAAAGGAGAGGACCAAGGTGCAGCGTGGTCAGCATACATTTTCTTTTATTTAATCAAAATGACGCCGAACAAAACAATAAACACTACAAAAACAAACCGTGAAGCACAAAGGCTATGTGCCCTAAACAAAGTCAACTTCCCACAAAGACAGGTGGAAAAAAGGGCTACCTAAGTATGGTTCTCAATCAGAGACAATGATAGACAGCTGCCTCTGATTGAGAACCACACACGGCCAAACACAAAGAAATAGAAAACATAGAAATAAAGAAACTAGAATGCCCACCCTAGTCACACCCTGGCCTAACCAAAATAGAGAATAAAAACCTCTCTATGGCCAGGGCGTGATAGTGTCTCTCTGTTTAGGGAGAATTTAGATATAATCTCTCTTAGCAAGGTCAGACTGTACACTGGCTTTCACTTAAAAAAGGAGATAATTTGGTACAGTAGGCCTAATTGAGCAGTTTGTGCGATCTGACCTATAAGGACTACTGTATTCCCTCTCCTCAACCTGTCCTGCTCTGAATGAGAGAAAAACAGTAGTGATATTAAACTTTTTTTTCTGATATGAAAATGACTTCTCTAATAATCAGTACCTTAGGTCTCATCTCATATTTACTGTTGTGCCTTGTCAATGAAGCTGTTATTTTGTATTGTGTATTTTCGGGGTAAACAGTGGTGATCTCTCTGGGCAAAATCTCAAAGAACACCCTATTCCCTAAGTCATCATCACTCATGGTCATATCATTCTTGTCAGTGTCGAATGCTCGAAGTTGGAATATGTGAACTGTAATCGAATACTTCATTGGTTGACCTGTGTAGCCAACACTAATATAACAATAAACAATAATCCGTTTTTATTTTGTAATTTTATTTTCATATGCAAACATTGGTGACAGGCTACACTTAATGAAATGCCTTATCTTCTTACAGGAAAAAACAATTGTGGCTCACCTCTGGCTAGTGATGCCTCCTCCATTCCCTGACACTTTAGGTGGTCCCAAATCGCCAGTTCCCATACTTTTCTCTTGTCTGCACTTTTATTTTCCTTCAGCTCCCATCCCCTTATGGTAATACATGTGGACAGGTCTATGATTAGATTTTAAACTCTTAGCTCCAGCGCCCCTAACCCTCTCTTCTTTGATCAACCTGTTCTCAGAGCATTTCGTATTATTATTTAAGAAAATCCGAGACACTCCATTTAGTATGATATGTTACGTTTCGGATTTACATTTACTATGTTACGTCTAGTCTATGAGACCAAGCTGCTTTGGTACATTTCTCCAATTCTCTCACTTTAACTACATGGGAGCTGCGTCCTGTGCTGCACCCTCCGATGCCTCCATTCCAGAGAATGACAGTGTAATATTTGCACCTGGTTTGCCTGGGCAGCGGCGTCCCTTCAAGGAGGCGCCGATGGCCTCGTTGATATTCTGAGTCTTGCCTCGGATCAGAGAAGGATCAGAGGAGATTGAGCGGCCCAACTTGAGGAAGTGACAGGCAGGAAGCAGGCTCTGCTGGGATAATGAAGATGACTGCTCTCCTTGAGTGTCTGTCCTACCCTTTACTGCCCCCTGGGAAATACGGTAACCATTTTTGTATCCCCCCCTCATAGTGCAGTGGTGTGTTCTGGTGTGTCCAGTTTTTCAGAGAGCTCCTATTGGAGCAGACGTCATGTCGACCCTCTTCTGCTGAGAAGGCCCTGAACCATGTTTGATGATGTCATGTAGTATTACAGTTGGAGCATAGGTATCACATATAATAATTTGGTTTATATTTGTCCTATTTCACACATGTACGAGCCAGGGTCACAGCCAGGGTCTGACATTATGAACAGCGACCCTGGAGCAATTAGGGTTGAGTGCCTTGCTCAAGGGCACGTCGTGGATTTGAACACTCTAACCACTAAGCTACCTGCCGCCCCTCCTAATATCATCAAGAGTTAGCTGGAGTACATCTTTACCCCTTCAAACAACCTTAAAAAGGACTGCAGAATAGAATGTTTTTTAGTGCAGTTGGCGTTATGCATGTATTAACATCTTTTAATATTTGGAGAGGTATCCGTCAATGTCACTATCTCAAGACTAATTGTCTTGGGAGCTTTGCACCTCCGAGTGACTTTGCAAAATCATTTTGTTCACAAAGGTTCTCTTATCATACATTTCCAACACATTTTTCTTGACAAGAGGAAGACTCAGGCCAGCGTAAAGGCATGGCTACAACATTGCTGTAATGTTCAAGGTGGAATCAGTGAGATAGTCTAGTGGATATTGGGGATAGAATATTCCTACTGTTGAAGGTAGATACTTAATGCCTGCTGCACCAATCTAGGTATTTGCATTTGATAATTGCATTACTGAATAATTTATTGGACAGTCACTGTGTGAGCCACGGCGTTTCGACACATTCTCAGTGTCATTACGGTGTGCACAGTTTGTAACACATGAAGGTTGAGGCTACAGCCAAAAGGAGATTAAGTGTCTGAAAAAGAAGGATTGAGATAATGGCTTTGATGATGGACAACCATGACCATTGTCCTTTGAAACACGCACCATATGTCCGGCTTTTGCATTGGCAGCTCATCCGAAAAGAGTTCACTCGAGTTCAGTTTTTTACAAACAATGATGAATGGGTCATCCAATTTCATACTGTACGTCATCATTTGGGTCTGTGTGGCCGTGGTCTTTCAAAACCTAGCTGACATACTGACATACAGGATCATCTTCCATCCAGACGTTTCAACCAATAAGGTGGTGTTCCAACCCCAGTGAGGTAGATCTGTATTCTTCCGCGTCCATAGAGAGAGCTCTGATAATATCAGTTAGGATCTATTAATGGAGAGTCCCAAAGTGTCCATATTTCCTTTAGGATAAGTTACATTAGTCTTGTGGTTTGAAGATAGTGTGATTATTGTCTTTGCATGCGATCCAGTAGTACTATCAGTGTCATCCTTATTTGTGGAGTAGTGCATTGTCTGATTCTGAAACAAAACAAATGCACATTTTCGTGGATTCACTTTCAGCTCAAGAAATTGAGGCCGATTTCAACCTCTTCGGCTCTTTCAAGTTTGATTAACTCACACAATCTGAGAATTAATTAGCTCGCTCAATCAAAGCCATCTCCCTCTTGACATTCTTTGTTTGCACTTAAAAGAGAATCGTATACTGGAGAGGGTACCCACCTCAGAACCACAACCACAAACCACTGGGCCCTATCCTACTTCGGTGATTAACCTGACTGGGTGACAGTGCATAGCTACTCTAGTTTACCTTCCATTGAGATTGATGGTGTGCTGTAATAAACCGCTCCTCCACTAAAATACATAATTCCCACCCCGTAAAGGAAATGGCTTCTTCACAGCCACTCTTAGCGTTGCCATGAGAGATGAGAGGACCCACTGGCTCTTGAATGGAGATAGAGCACGTCAATTAGTCCCCAGATAATTACTGAAGGAGATAGCAGTGCAAGGCCACAGATCATTCACATGCACACTCTAACACGCACGCGCACACACACACACACACACACACACACACACACACACACACACACACACACACACACACACACACACACACACACACTGCAACAACCCCGCTGCTGTCAAACGGTGTGTGGGGAGTTTGTGAGTAATAGAGTTTGTGGGAGTGTGGCGAGAATGTGAGTCAGTGTGTTGTGTGGATGGGTATTAGTGTTTGCATGAGGAATGTATGTGTGAATGGGTGTCATAATAATTAATGGTCTTTCTCAATTCATGGTCTCACTGTCTTATCTATGACTTGTGAACTTTCAAACCACTCATCTGTTGGTCTTCGCTTTAGTTTCAGCCCGTGTTGCCCTTCATGCCTCACAATCCTCCTTGTTTTATACAGGATTGCTTTGCTCAAACTCATGGTGCATATACCCACTGCTGCATTACTTCTACTGTACAGCACAATACAGTCGTGTGCGATGAAGATTGTGAGTGATCCTACCAAGAGATGAGGACTGGTCAGACTTTGACAGAGGGGAAAGAAGAGGTCAGCTGCATATCCCTATCATCATTGCCTCATACCCGTTCAGAAGCCTCACTGTCAGACGCAGCACCTTGAATTTGGGTGACAACACTGAATCGTTACGATTAGCAGCTTTAAGATGAATGAAATTCAGCCTCTCTGCGATCCCGCTCAGCATCTTGACGTAGCCTCATGGTAGCAGCTGTCAACAAGGCCCGCTCATCTCTTCTCCTGCCACCTTTGTTTTGTTTCATAAAAAAGGAGGTAGAGCTTCAAGGCGTATGGACAGGTGACAGAACATGTGAAGTCCAGTCGCCTATATTGTTCTGTTGCTGGACAACTGTCCTTGAAGATCGCTTGTCAAGCAGATTAGACGGTTTGGTAAGTCAGGTTTAGTGTTTGTTTGCGGTAAAAACCCTCATTGTAACAATCCAAAACCTAGAAATAGCGTGCAAGGAGTTTTACTATAATTTCGGCAATCCATGACCAGACGAACCAAGTCTCGGGCCCTGCAAAGCAACATTTTAAAGGCCACACCACTTGTCATCGGAGAGAGAATGTAGCAGTTTTCAAGCTAATTTCCTGCAATTCTACATGCCTCTTTTTTGGGAAAAGGGGATGGGCTTGGAGAAATGTAACCACTTTCAAATGCATAGACGGAGCTATGGATGCAAGGACTGATCATCCATGACATCAACATTATCGTTTTGACAATGTTTTGAGACTATATAGTGTTTGTTTACACTGTTTACAAACATTGGAGTAAAACAAATTTCTATTTTGGATTCTGATGGGTACCCCAGTTGAACTAAGAACATTTTATTACACCATCTAAACTTATTCCACTGATTTATATTTGAGATCTGGCCGAGGACCGCCTGCAGTACCTCCGCGGACCCCACTGAGAACTCCTGGACTAGAGGACAGCCTCCTTAGTCCGTAGCACATATGGACAAGAGCACAGCGTGGCCCGACAGGGTAATGTTAGCCCGCTGTGTCTCAGGATCATCTTTTTTTTTTTTTTTTTTTTTTTTTTTTTTTAATTATCCCATTCGCTAGTAATTACTATCTTGTCTCATCGCTACAACTCCCGTACGGGCTCGGGAGAGACGAAGGTTGAAAGCCATGCGTCCGCCGAAGCACAACCCAACCAAGCCGCACTGCTTCTTAACACAGCGCGCCTCCAACCCGGAAGCCAGCCGCACCAATGTGTCGGAGGAAACACTGTGTACCTGGCCCCCTTGGTTAGCGCGCACTGCGCCCGGCCCGCCACAGGAGTCGCTGGAGCGCGGTGAGACAAGGATATCCCTACCGGCCAAACCCTCCCTAACCCGGACGACGCTATGCCAATTGTGCGTCGCCCCACGGACCTCCCGGTCGCGGCCGGCTGCGACAGAGCCTGGGCGCGAACCCAGAGACTCTGGTGGCGCAGTTAGCACTGCGATGCAGTGCCCTAGACCACTGCGCCACCCGGGAGGCCTCAGGATCATCTTTTAAGCACTGTTTGTTTTTCTGCATAATTAAGCAGAGCGTCGCAACTGTCCGACGTACTGGATCATGTGGAGTCAGTCTGTCTACACTCCATCTCTCACCAAACACTTTTGCCTCCCTCTAACATTGGCCATCCATCTGGCCCAGGGGCCATTTGTCCACTTTAGTGTGTCCACTGCCAGACACTGGACCTTCATTAACCAACTTTTGATATTAGTTGCTGGAAATGAATGTACTTTTCTGTGCTTTTAGGCAACTATCAGAGATTACATATGATGTAGCCTGACTCTGACTGTCCAGGCTATACATAGACATATTGTATGATCATCATGACCATAGGGTTTGCTTATGTGCCAAAACCAAAACCCTCTCTTGGCTCTTCACTGAGCATGCCAACAATTCTGTGCATTGAGCATTTTTCAAAAGACACAACTTCCCACTTGTACGACCAGAATGACTTGAAGCTTGGCTGTGTATCATGCTTGTATTAGCTTGGGAAGTGTTATTAAGAATTATGAACATGTTATTAACCTACAGATACCCTGCATAAGAATATCATAACTACCCTGACATTGCCACCATAAGCTCTGGGCTTGGGACCAACGTCATTACAGGCCGTGACCTGTTGAAACAAGGACATGCACTCCATTCGCCCTGCTTATGTAGAAATGCATTACCTTAGACTGAGTAGATACAGCACACATATTTACGGTGCAAACAGAATTCCCATTTAAGCCATATCAAGGCTTTACTATCAACTGTTGGGACAGGGAGAAGCTGCCGTCCACTTTTGCGTACAGTATTTTGTACAGAAACTCAGCTCTGCTAAATCCTCTTCCAGGCCATTAGCCTGTGACGAGACAGACAGTGACATATTTCTCCTCCGCTGATTACGCATCGAAACTTGACCAGGGTGAGTGGGTAAATTGTAAGAGTAACTGATTCCATGCCAAGTCTCTGCCAGCGATTAAGCCATAGTTCTGCCTGTCATCAGGAAGGACCTAGTTGGTTGGCTGTCTTATAACCTTGTCATGGTGGTCACCTGACTTGAGATCAGCCAAGATGATGAATGGCACCATTAGAGAATTATTCTTTTGAAACCATCAATCACATTGGAAAGTATAACGCAAGAGTACGGTGACACAACTTCCATTAGCACACGTCCTAATATGGACACCGTATGAGAGTGAACATTCCTTTTGTGCTGATAGAAAGACTATAATTCAATACCAAATCTTTTTAAAACTGTTTCATGTCTTGAGATGTCTTCTGTTAAAGCTTAACTATGAGCTTAATTAACTGTATCACTTATTTTGATGTTTTATAGTCACTTTGTAAATCTATATGATTTCTTGTATTCTATTTATACAGTATAATAAGATATCCTTCCTTTCAACTGTCAGTCATTTCTGTTGAGGGGACACAGTGGTAATGCTCACATTTAATAATAAGTCATATTAAATTATCTACTCCTCTTCACTCTGAGACAGCTCACTGTCACCAAAACATATCACGAGCAGTGTGAGTACCCGATGCAAGACATTTATGCATACAAAAATAGAGCTGCTCACAGACTGTGCAAAACGAATGCATCTGAGTTGTCCAGAAATATCTGATTGTGATGACATGTACAAAATATATTCAAAAGTATGAGGACACCCCTTCAATTGAGTGAATTCGGCTATTTCAGCCACACCCATTGCTGACAGGTGTATAAAATCGAGCACACAGCTATGCAATCTCCATAGACAAACACTGGCAGTAGAATGGCATTACTGAAGAGCTCAGTGACTTTCCATGTGGCACCGTCATAGGATGCCACCTTTCCAACAAGTCAGTTCGTCAAATTTCTTCCCTGCTAAAGCTGCCCTGGTCAACTGTAAGTGCTGTTATTGTGAAGTGGAAACATCTAGGAGCAACAACGGCTCAGTCCTGAAGTGATAGGCCACACAAGCTCACAGAACGGGACCGAACAGTTCCAAACTGCCCCTGGAAGCAACATCAGCACAAGAACTGTTCATCGGGAGCTTCATGAAATGTGTTTCCATGGCCTAGCAGCCACACACAAGCCTAAGATCACCATGCGCAATGTCAAGCGTCAGCTGAAGTGGTGTAAAGCTTGCTGCCATTGGACTCTGGAGAAGTGGAAACACATTCTCAGGAGTGATGAATCACGCTTCACCATCTGGCAGTCCGACGGACAAATCTGGGTTTGGTGGATGCCAGGAGAACGCTAACTGCCCGAATGCATAGTGCCAACTGTTAAGTTTGGTGGAGGAGGAATAATGGTCTAGGGCTATTTTTCATGGTTTGGACTAGGCCCCTTCGTTCCAGTGAAGGGAAATCTTAACACTACAGCATACAATGACATTCTTGATGATTCTGTGCTTCCAACTTTGTGGCAACAGTTTGGGGAAGACTCTTTATATTCAGCATGACAATGCCCCTAGGCACAAAGCGAGGTTCATACATAAATGGTTTGTCGAGATTGGTGTGGAAGAACTTGAATGGCCTGCACAGAGCCCTGACCTCAACCCCATCGAACATCTTTGGGAGGAATTGGAACTCCGACTGCGAGCCAGGCCTAATCGCCCGACATCAGTGCCCGACCTCACTAATGCACTTGTGGCTGAATGGAAGCAAGTCCCCGCAGTAATGTTCCAACATCTAGTGGAAAGCCTTCCCAGTAGAGTGGAGGCTGTTATAGCAGCAAAGGGGGGACCAACTCCATATTAATGGCCATGATTTTTAAATGAGATGTTCGACGAGCATGTGTCCACATACTCTTGGTCATGTAGTGTATGTTGCAATTTAATCTTTTCCAAACTATTTTGACTGTTCATGACTTATGGAACAGTAGTGTTTTGGAAAATCCTAAATATACTCCATGAAGTTGTGTTATCGAGGATTTTGGAAGGACAGCCTTTAAAAATCGAACACACAGTATTTTTTTGCCCCAGTAAATAATTTCTGCTTTGTTTGTTACATTTCTTTTATCTTCCTACCCAATATCCATCCCCTTGTTTACCAGCCCCAGTCCCTCCACTCCTGTTACTATCATCACTGCGACCCTTCGGCTGTTTTGCACGGAAGTTCCCTCTTAACAAAAGGGATTTCTAAAATTAGTCAATGAAAATCTCTGGTCTGCTGCGATATCCCTCGCTATCCCTCCGATGCAAACGAGATGGCCACTCCAGCTTTCCCCACGGTAGCAATTAAGCCTAAGCACTGCCATAAAACATTAATCGTGGCCGCAAAGCATGCTGGGCTCTGATTTATAGGGCCGCTCTCCATTGAGAAAATGTGAATATTTTTGTGCTGGAAGTCCCCAGCTAAGATCCTAATAGAAGGCACTCTAGGGCTCTTAGCACAATGTTGACTATGACAGAGCTCCATCTCGTATATATTGTAAAATACTGGATGTATGTCCAGGGAGTTGACATAATATATACAGTATATAAATAATGATGTTGTTGGGTCCAGAGTGATGTGTGACTCCACTGTGTAGGTTTTCTTTTATATTTTATTGAACCTTTATTTCACTAGGCAAGTCAGCTAAGAACAAAATCTTAGTTACAATGACTGTCTACCCCGGCCAAACCTGGACGATGCTGGGCCAATTATGCGCCGCCCTATGGGAATTCCAATCACGGCCAGATGTGATACAGCCTGGATTCAAACCAGGGACTGTAGTGATGCCTCTTGCACTAAGATGCAGTGCCTTAGACCGCTGCGCCACTCGGGAGCCCTGGGGGTGGTGTGCCAAGGGGTGGTGTGGGGTGTGGGTTGGGGAGGAGGGGGGTTAGAGGATGATGTGCATATAAGCACATACATATTGAATGTCTGTGGTGTACACAGTGTTCACGTATGTGCAAACAAGAACACTGTGTATGCTACAGACAAACAAACTGATACTGCATTCATTCATACACATTATATGCTACCACTGGTTTATTATATTACCATGCTAACAGAATGTATATGTCACAGCGATTGCAGTGATTGATTTTATATCAAATGTCATATATTGCAATGTGCAACCCTCTCACGGACCGCTGACGATCGCGTTTAACATTTCTGAGATATGTTAAGGTTCGCCCACTGTCTCTGCCTTACTCAATTTATCTGGAAGTTGGAGAAATATAGTGAAATCCAATCATGTTTTCTGGACAGTGTATTTATTGAGGAACCTTGAACACATGCTAACTACATGTCCGATTCGGTCCTTATCGGGAGTTTGCATGTGAAATCCCATAAATCCATGAAGTGTTAGCCGAAGGGGTCTGTCATTAATCACTTTGTTGTGGACCCCCAAGAACACACACACACACACACACACAGCCCCTGACAGTGGAAGACAACTTAAACTGGCTGACTGGCGTTCTGAATCTGTCTGTAAGCTGCTTTGCAGTACAGGTATGCTTAGCTTGGACCTGACAACATGGAGTTCATTCATGAATTCCCTTATCTTTGGTGTAAAGCTCTGAGGCTTACACAAATCCATATCTTTCTCAGGTTTTCAGTACTTTCCCCAGACAAAATAGCCCCTACATTGAACTAAGCCACATTTAATTATGCTGCAAAGTGCACTTTGGGCTTTACAATAGCTCAACCAAATGGTGGTTTTAGTACCTATGAGTGAAAAGTTGTGTCAGGGCCAAATAAAACACATACTACATTAAACTGTAATTATGCGCTGGAGACATTGTGATAGCGCGTTCCAATACAGTGGACTGCAATGGTAATCACTCACGGAGAGCCAATGATAAACAGGCAGACAGCGTTATCAACATTGCTGGTTTCACAAGGCAGCCCAACAATGGAAGAAAGTGGAAGGAGTGAGGGAGAGTACTAAACAAGGGCTAGGTATAGGAGGGAGGGAGAGGTGGGATGATTTCTGTGCACAGGTGTTCTTAGCTCCAGGCACTACTTCTGAATTCTAAATCGACCCCTAAACCCTACCCCATAGGCACTCCTGTAGATCTGAAAGCATATTGAATAGGTTTTATACAATATGTAAATTGCTTGCCTTTGCCTTATATGGGCTGGGTGTAATTTTGTGCCATGTTGTGCTTACATCTATCCAATTGTTTTAGATCTTCCAAGATGAGTAACTGGGAGTTGGAGTAAATTTGCAATTCTGCATATCGATATCAATGATAGATGTAGATAGAAGCTGTTAGCAATAATCCATAGCGTTATACTTTTCATCATTATAGGGGAATTCCAACCAATAGGGTGTGCATACCTTGGTCCTAACCAAGTAACACACTTGGTTCAGATAATTGAGATCATTGAATCTTTCAGCTTTTGATCCCAGCCCTTGAGGTGAATCAGGTGTGTTAGTTAGTTATATATATTAGTATATTAGAAAAACTCTATCCTCAGGGCTGAGGGTTCAGGGGGTCCAGCAGAATTGAGATGTGCTGATAGTGCATCAGTAGCAGGGTGCTTGAGATTCACAGCAGCACGCGTCTGCCTCAGACACTGTCCCAAATGGCCAGCTGGGCTAAGGCAGCAGACTCACGTGTGATGAGAGAACTGTAATTACAATACCAAGGGCAGGGGGGGGGGCATCACTCTCTCTGCTGGTGACCACTTCTGTCAACTCAGCACAACTGGAGGGGGAAAATAAGAGAGGGAGAGAGAGGGCTCAGTCTGTAGGCTAATGTACAGGAGCAGTCTGGTGGTGCAGATATTCCATCTCACTCTCCTTGCCGAAATGACTTGAAGTGGTGAGAGTACTCACTACACACATATCGTTACCACCCTCTCCTCCTCAAACACTGATATTGTCCCCACGTGTTGATATGTGAAAAGGTAAGGTTAGAAGAAAGGTTAATAAGAAAAAAAGTGTGGTCAGGTGTATTTGTCAATTTTGCGCTTCAATGCAGTGTTAGACTACCATACGGTTCCTGTAGGACTTGACACAGTACTGCACAGGGAAGATGAATTGATTGGTTAATTGTATCATTCCAGATGGCTTTGTTGCAAACCTGCAAGGACTATGACAAACGTTTTACCTTTTGAATATGTCATAGTGTTTTGAATTGTGGCACCTAAAACCTTACACAATCAAACAAATGTTGGTGTCTGTCAAAAAAACATTTATTTGGTCTCAAACATTCCTCAAAATATCTTATTTGGTTCCTGATAATAGTATTTTGACAACAGAGTTTACACTTAAATGTTTTGTTTGTTACAAGTAAGTAAGACAGACAGACCAACAAGGGCAGGTTCTGTAACCTACTGTTAGGAGTGCTGCACTAGATTTGGAGTGTGTGAAGTCCCTTTCTCTAGTACTGCAATAAGAATACCTGCCCGTGCCCTCTCCCTATGGTATTTCATCCTTGATCTACCGTTTGGTTTGCTTTAACATGGTGGCACATCACACAAAACATCAAGTTCTGACTCTACAGGGTTACTAAAGTCGCATGGCATCCAAAGCAATGTTTTTGTTGTGCTAGCAAACAACACTGAGTGCCTAACTTCTCACAAGGAATATAAGGGAAAGAACAAGCTTACTCGCATAACTTCATTCTTGCATTTTTAACAACATAGATAGATGTCTAATATTAGTTGTAGATTCAGCTCACACATGGCCAATTGTGTATATTAAGTAAAATACTAAATATTTTGTTTGTTTGTGTGAAAGGAGACATTTAAATAAAATATAATCTGCTTCAATTTTGGGCAACTGTGACTCCAATGCATGTCAGAGAGGACTTTATATCCCACAAGTTCCTGCCCCTAAACAGGAATCACCAGGTGTGAACATTTAACAATCATCCTCATGCTCTGCTGCGGTCCACCCTGGGGAAATTGTTGAAAGAGCAAAACCTTTCTGGATCAAGAACAAGATATTGAGAATTGTAAGAATTGTTATTTAGTAGTTGGAGCATAAAGAATTCTAATCACTTAGGTTTTGCAACTAACAAACAGAGATTATGTTTTTACCGAAATATCCAAATGATGCATACTTAAGTGATAATGCCCGAGAAGCCAGTGTTTGGAGGATATATTGTCACGGGTTTTGTCAAAACGTCCCAATATATCCTCCAAACACCGGCTTTGAGGGCATTATCACTTTTATACAATGAGTTACCAACATATTCAAATAATGATTGACATATTTTCATTAAATAAAATTTATTTTGATGAATTAATTCATACTATTCCATCCTTCCACAAGATATAGTAAATCTAGGTTTGCTACCCAAGCCAGAGACGCGACCCAGTCGTTCATACTTTTTGCTCTGTATCTATGGATGCGATCCAGTCGTTCATTTTAAATGTTCCATTGCCATATTGGCTGGTAATATTCTTATCCCTTGCTTGTTAGCTAGCCAACTACGGCTAACTTAGAGTCACATCTAACAGTGCAGCCAGAATAACAACGAAGTAGGTTCATTTGCATTTATTTAAGCTGTTTCTAGTGACATTTATTTGGATACATCCATAACAATGTGCTAATAATGTGCGATTTCACCTGGCATAGAAAATGTGCTCTCGTTAGCACACAGTTGTTCAGGGAAGCTGGCCAGCACAGCTAACACAATCAGTTCAAACTGAAGCTGGAAAGACTTCAAACTAGCTGCACTTAGTTTCGTTTGACATGTTTTCTATTGATAGTTCTTTGTATATATCCATAAAAATGATGCTGATTCCTGATTTCGACTGGCTGAGAAAAGCTGCCTGCCTGTGTGTCTCATCCCGACACGTTCTTTACTATACAGCTGGAGATTGAATTTGAATATTGAAACAATGTTGCAGATGTCAGAGAGACAAACAGCAAGGTTTATACAAATCTCTGCTGTTGAAAACTAAATGTTAGTCTAAAAGAAATGAGACAATGTCTAGATGCTTTTTATAGTGGAGATAAAGTTTATAAATTGCCTGGCTGGTCTGATGAGGCAGTGGATTGCGCAGTCAGATGGAACAGAGTCAATAGGCATTTCCTAGTATGACAAGCTAAAGAAAATATAAATGTTTATGAAATGTTTGTTTACTTTTTGAAAAAAATTATATTAATGGACCAAAATACCAACACATCTCAAAATTGATAGGTAGATGCAAAAATGTAATTTCAGCCTGTGGTGCCTGGCCTTAAAGTGAAAAATCTGAGTCTCACTCTTACCGTGCATTTACGCTTACTGAGACTCCCACCATCGCTCTCTCTCGACGTTCACAGCTGCTGAGGAGGTGGGCAGCTGACGTCCTTTCTCATGTTCCATTAGCAAGCCAGTTACACCATCAGTCAACGACACAGAATGAGTAACAGGTAAGAGTGGAGTACGGGCAACTTATTTTCATTAGTGTCCTTAACAGTTGCATTCCATGACGTCCGTGAACGAATAATTGTAACTGTGTCATCCATCATCATTGACAGATGGCTGATATCAGAGAGCAATGTGACATTGGGAGTTTTCCGTTTAAAGACTGTATTCATATCAAGCAGCACCCTTTTTGATGTAATTTATTTTTTAAACTGTATTATAACCTCTTGTCATGTGAAGGTGTGCACTAAACCATTTTCATGTCAGTTTACAGGAAAATAACCACTTCAGGTCAGTTTTATTCCATTCACTACTTACAGCCAATCTGAAAACAGACAGCTCATTGGCACTGTACGTAGCCTGTGTTATAGCCACATTCAAATGTAGCCTATGCCTCCAAAACAGTAAGACCAGTTAACTATGTCCAAAGCCAGAGGCAACAGAAGTGAACACCTTTCCCCTGGTTGTGGTTCCTCCTGGTTCTCAAACGGCAGTGGATTTGTCCTAAGAACAGATATAGCCCTTGGTTCACCCCAGACTTGACTGCCCTTGACCAGCACAAAAACATCCTGTAGCGTACTGCATTAGCATCAAATCGCCCCCGCAATATGCAACTGTTCAGGGAAGTCAGGAACCAATATACACATAGCTTGTTCAAACAGAAATTTGCATCCTGTAGCACTAATTCCAAAAAGTTTTGGGACAATGTAAAGTTCATGGAGAATAAGAGCACCTCCTCCCAGCTGCCCACTGCGCTGAGGCTAGGAAACACTGTCACCACTGATAAATCTACGATAATCGATCATTTCTATAAGCATTTTTCTACGGCTGGCCATGCTTTCCACCTGGCTACCCCTACCCCGGCCAACAGCTCTGCAGCCCTTGCAGCAATTTGCCCAATTTGCCCCCCCCCCACTTCTCCTTCACCCAAATCCAGACAGCTGATGTTCTGAAAGAGCTGCAAAATCTGGATCCCTACAAATCAGCTGGGCTAGACAATCTGGACTCTCTCTTTCTAAAATTATCCGCCGAAATTGTTGCAACCCCTATTACTAGCCTGTTCAACCTCTCTTTCGTATCGTCTGAGATCCCCATAGATTGGAAAGCTGCCACGGTCATCCCCCTCTTCAAAGGGGGAGACACTCTAAACCCAAACTGTTATAGACCTACAGTTGAAGTCGGAAGTTTACATACACTTTGGTTGGAGTCAATAAAACTTGTTTTCCAACCACTCCACAAATTTCTTGTTAACAAACTATAGTTTTGGCAAGTGGGTTAGGACATCTACTTTGTGCATAACACAAGTCATTTTTCCAACAATTGTTTACAAACATATTATTTCACTGTATCACAATTCCACTGGGTCAGAGGCTTACATACACTAAGTTGACTATGCCTTTAAACAGCTTGGAAAATTCCAGAAAATGATGTCATGTCTTTAGAAGCCAGCCTTACGCATGGTGTCCCCGGGTTCGCCAACACAGCCCAGTGCGGGTTATTCCACCTCCCCGCACTGGTCGGGCTACGGGGAGCATTCAACCAGGTAAGGTTGGGCAGGCTCGGTGCTCAAGGGAGCCAGTACGCCTGCACGGTCCGGTATATCCGGCGCCACCTCCCCGCCCCAGCCCAGTACCACCAGTGCCAACACCACGCACCAGGCTTCCAGTGTGTCTCTAGAGCCCTGTTCCTCCTCCACGCACTCGCCCTGTGGTGCGTGTCTCCAGCCCAGTACCACCAGTGCCTACACCACGCACCAGGCTTCCAGTGCGTCTCCAGAGCCCTGTTCCTCCTCCACGCACTCGCCCTGTGGTGCGTGTCTCCAGCCCGGTACCACCAGTTCCGGCACCACGCACCAAGCCTCCTGTGCGTCTCCAGAGCCCTGTGCGTCCTGTTGCTGCTCCCCGCACTAGCCTTGAGGTGCGTGTCCTTAGCCCGGTACCACCAGTTCCGGCACCACGCACCAGGCCTACTGTGCGCCTCAGCCGGCCAGAGTCTGCCGTCTGCCCAGCGCCGTCTGCGCTGTCCGTCTGCCCAGCAGCCAGAGCCGCCCGCCAGTCAGGAGCAGCCAGAGCCGCCCGCCAATCAGGAGCCGCCAGAGCTGCCCGCCAGACAGGAGCCTCCAGAGCTCCTATATCGACATAACCTGAAAGGCCGCTAGGCAAGGAAGAAGCCACTGCTCCAAAACCGCCATAAAAAAGCCAGACTACAGTTTGCAACTGCACATGGAGACAAAGATCATACTTTTTGGAGAAATGTCCTCTGGTCTGATGAAACAAAAACAGAACTGTTTGGCCATAATGACCATCGCTATGTTTGGAGGAAAAAGGGGGAGGCTTGCAAGCCGAAGAACACCATCCCAACTGTGAAGCACGGGGGTGGCAGTATCATGTCGTGGGGGTGCATTGCTGCAGGAGGGACTGGTGCACTTCACAAAATAGATGGTATCATGAGGGAGGACAATTATGTGGATATAATGAAGGAACATCTCAAGACATCAGTCAGGAATTTAAAGTTTGGTCGCAAGTGGGTCTTCCAAATGGACAATGACCCCAAGCATACTTCCAAAGTTGTGGCAAAATGACTTAAGGACAACAAAGTCAAAGTATTGGAGTGGCCATCACAAAGCCCTGACCTCAGTCCCATAGAACATTTGTTGGCAGAACTGAAAAAGTGTGTGCGAGCAAGGAGGCCAACAAACCTGACTCAGTTACACCAGCTCTGTCAGGAGGAATGGGCCAAAATTCACCCAACTTATTGGGAAGCTTGTGGAAGGCTACCCAAAACGTTTGACCCAAGTTAAACAATTTAAAGGCAATGCTACCAAATACTAATTGAGTGTATCTAAACTTCTGACCCACTGGGAATGTGATGAAAGAAATAAAAGCTGAAATAAATCATTCTCTCTACTATTATTCTGACATTTCACATTCTTAAAATAAAGTGGCAATCCTAACTGACCTAAGACAGTGTCACGTTCCTGACCGGTTTTCTGTTATTTTGTATGTGTTTGACGGTCAGGGCGTGAGTTTGGGTGGGTAGTCTATGTTATGTGTTTCTATGTTTGTTTAGGGTGACCTGATATGGCTCTCAATTAGAGGCAGGTGGTTTTCATTTCCTCTGATTGAGAGTCATATTAAGGTAGGTGTTTTCACATTGTTTGTGGTGGGTGGTTGTCTCCTGTGTCTGTGTTATGTTACGCCACATGGGACTGTTTCGGTTTTGTTTGTTTGTTCGTTTTATGTAGTCAGTTTTCCTGTTATTGCGTTCTTCACGTTATATGTAAGTTCGTGTCCAGGTCTGTTGACTGCGTTTGTTATTTTGTAAATTCTCAAGTGTTTCGTGTTCGTCGTGTTTTCTGTTTGGTTTAATAAATAATATGTTGAATTCAAACGCTGCATTTTGGTTCAATCCCTGCTCCTCCTCTTCGGATGAAGAGGAGGAGGAACGCCGTTACAGACAGGGAATTTCTACTAGGATTAAATGTCAGGAATTGTGAAAAACTGAGTTTAAATGTATTTGTCTAAGGTGTATGTAAACTTCCGACTCCAACTTTATATCCATCCTGCCCTGCCTTTCTAAAATCATCGAAAGCCAAGTTAACAAACAGATCACCGACCATTTCGAATCCCACCGTACCTTCTCCACTATGCAATCTGGTTTCCGGGCTGGTCATGGGTGCACCTCAGCCACGCTCAAGGTCCTAAACGATATCATAACCGCCATCGATAAAAGACAGTACTGTGCAGCCATCTTCATCGACCTGGCCAAGGCTTTCGACTCAATCACCGTATTCTTAACTGCAGACTCAACAGCCTTGGTTTCTCAAATGACTGCCTCGCCTGGTTCACCAACTACTTCTCAGATAGAGTTATGTGTGTCAAATCGGAGGGCCTGTTGTCCGGACCTCTGGCAGTCTCTATGGGAGTGCCACAGGGTTCAATTCTCGGGCCGACTCTTTTCTCTATATACATCAATGATGTCGCTCTTGTGGCTGGTGATTCTCTGATCCACCTCTACGCAGACGACACCATTCTGTATACTTCTGGCCCTTCTTTGGACACTGTGTTAACTTCTTATGGCTGGGGGCAGTATTGAGTAGCTTGGATGAATAAGGTGCCCAGAGTAAACTGCCTGCTACTCAGGCCCAGTTGCTAATATATGCATATTATTAGTAGATTTTGATAGAAAACACTCGGAAGTTTCTAAAACTGTTTGAATGATGTCTGTGAGTATAACAGAACTCATATGGCAGGCAAAAACCTGAGAAAAAATCCAACCAGGAAGTGGGAAATCTGAGGTTTGTAGGTTTTCAACTCATCGCCTATTGAATATACAGTGGGATATTGGTCATATTGGTCTTCCTAAGGCTTCCACTAGATGTCAACAGTTTTTAGAACCTTGTTTAATGCTCCTACTGTGAAGGAGGGGGTAATGAGAGCTCTTTGAGTCATGGGTCTGGCAGAGTGCCATGAGCTGACCAGGTGCGTTCACGTGAGAGAGTTAGCTTGCGTTCCATTGCATTTCTGAAGACAAAGGAATTCTCCGGTTGGAACATTATTGAAGATTTATGTTAAAAACATCCTAAAGATTGATTCTATACTTCGTTTGACATGTTTCTACGAACTGTAATATGACTTTTTGTCTGAACATTTGCATGGACTTGCCCGCGCGTCGTGAGTTTGGATTGTGTACTGAACGCGCAAACAAAAAGGAGGTATTTGGACATAAATGATGGACTTTATGGAACAAATCAAACATTTATTGTGGAACTGAGATTCCTGGGAGTGCATTCTGATGAAGATCATCAAAGGTAAGTGAATATTTATAATGCTATTCTGACATCTGTTGACTCCACAACATTGTTTGGGCTCTGAGCGCTGTACTCAGATTATAGCATGATGTGCTTTTTCCGTAAAGTTTTTTGAAATCTGACACAGCGGTTGCATTAAGGAGAGGTTTATCTAAAGTTACATGTTTAATACTTGTATCTTTTATCAATGTTTCTTATGAGTATTTCTGTAAATTGATGTGGCTCTCTGCAAAATCACCGGATGTTTTGGAGGCAAAACATTAC
Organism: Salvelinus namaycush; assembly: GCF_016432855.1. Lineage (NCBI taxonomy): Eukaryota > Metazoa > Chordata > Actinopteri > Salmoniformes > Salmonidae > Salvelinus > Salvelinus namaycush. Next base: position 38,941,489 of record NC_052309.1, on the reverse strand, counting down.
TGAACATAACGCGCCAATGTAAACTGAGATTTTTGGATATAAATATGAACTTTATCGAACAAAACATACATGTATTGTGTAACATGAAGTCCTATGAGTGTCATCTGATGAAGATCATCAAAGGTTAGTGATTCATTTTATCTCTATCTGCTTTTTGTGACTCCTCTCTTTGGCTGGAAAAATGGCTGTTTTTCTGTGAATAGGTGCTGACCTAACAAATCATTTTTTTTTATTTGTCACATACACATGGTTAGCAGATGTTAATGCGAGTGTAGCGAAATGCTTGTGCTTCTAGTTCCGACAATGCAGTAATAACCAACAAGTAATCTAACCTAACAATTCCACAACTACTACCTTATACACACAAGTGTAAAGGGATAAAGAATATGTACATAAAGATATATGAATGAGTGATGGTACAGAACGGCATAGGCAAGATGCAGTAGATGGTATAGAGTACAGTATATACATATGAGATGAGTAATGTAGGGTATGTAAACATAAAGTGGCATAGTTTAAAGTGGCTAGTGATACATGTATTACATAGAGATGGCAAGATGCAGTAGATGATATAGAGTACAGTATATACATATACATATGAGATGAGTAATGTAGGGTATGTAAACATTATATTAAGTGGCATTGTTTAAAGTGGCTAGTGGTACATTTTTACATAATTTCCATCAATTCCCATTATTAAAGTGGCTGGAGTTGAGTCAGTATGTTGGCAGCGGCCGCTAAATGTTAGTGGTGGCTGTTTAACAGTCTGATGGCCTTGAGATAGAAGCTGTTTTTCAGTCTCTCGGTCCCTGCTTTGATGCACCTGTACTGACCTCGCCTTCTGGATGATAGCGGGGTGAACAGGCAGTGGCTCGGGTGGTTGTTGTCCTTGATGATCTTTATGGCCTTCCTGTGACATCGGGTGGTGTAGGTGTCCTGGAGGGCAGGTAGTTTGCCCCCGGTGATGCGTTGTGCAGACCTCACTACCCTCTGGAGAGCCTTACGGTTGTGGGTGGAGCAGTTGCCGTACCAGGCGGTGATACAGCCCGACAGGATGCTCTCGATTGTGCATCTGTAGAAGTTTGTGAGTGCTTTTGGTGACAAGCCGAATTTCTTCAGCCTCCTGAGGTTGAAGAGGCGCTGCTGCGCCTTCTTCACAACGCTGTCTGTGTGGGTGGACCAATTCAGTTTGTCCGTGATGTGTACACCGAGGAACTTAAAACTTTCCACCTTCTCCACTACTGACCCGTCGATGTGGATAGGGGGGTGCTCCCTCTGCTGTTTCCTGAAGTCCACAATCATCTCCTTTGTTTTGTTGACATTGAGTGTGAGGTTATTTTCCTGACACCACACTCCGAGGGCCCTCACCTCCTCCCTGTAGGCCATCTCGTCGTTGTTGGTAATCAAGCCTACCACTGTAGTGTCATCCGCAAACTTGATGATTGAGTTGGAGGCGTGCATGGCCACGCAGTCGTGGGTGAACAGGGAGTACAGGAGAGGGCTCAGAACGCACCCTTGTGGGGCCCCAGTGTTGAGGATCAGCGGGGTGGAGATGTTGTTACCTACCCTCACCACCTGGGGGCGGCCCGTCAGGAAGTCCAGGACCCAGTTGCACAGGGCGGGGTCGAGACCCAGGGTCTCGAGCTTGATGACGAGTTTGGAGGGTACTATGGTGTTAAATGCTGAGCTGTAGTCGATGAACAGCATTCTCACATAGGTATTCCTCTTGTCCAGATGGGTTAGGGCAGTGTGCAGTGTGGTTGCGATTGCGTCGTCTGTGGACCTATTGGGTCGGTAAGCAAATTGGAGTGGGTCTAGGGTGTCCGGTAGGGTGGAGGTGATATGGTCCTTGACTAGTCTCTCAAAGCACTTCATGATGACGGAAGTGAGTGCTACGGGGCGGTAGTCGTTTAGCTCAGTTACCTTAGCTTTCTTGGGAACAGGAACAATGGTTGCCCTCTTGAAGCATGTGGGAACAGCAGACTGGGATAAGGATTGATTGAATATGTCCGTAAACACACCAGCCAGCTGGTCTGCGCATGCTCTGAGGACGCGGCTGGGAATGCCGTCTGGGCCTGCAGCCTTGCGAGGGTTAACACGTTTAAATGTTTTACTCACCTCGGCTGCAGTGAAGGAGAGCCCGCAGGTTTTGGTAGCGGGCCGTGTCAGTGGCACTGTATTGTCCTCAAAGCGAGCAAAAAAGTTATTAAGCCTGTCTGGGAGCAAGACATCCTGGTCCGCGACGGGGCTGGTTTTCTTTTTGTAATCCGTGATTGACTGTAGACCCTGCCACATACCTCTTGTGTCTGAGCTGTTGAATTGCGACTCAATTTTGTCTCTGTACTGGGACTTAGCTAGTTTGATTGCCTTGCGGAGAGAATAGCTACACTGTTTGTATTCGGTCATGTTTCCGGTCACCTTGCTCTGGTTAAAAGCAGTGGTTCGCGCTTTCAGTTTCACGCGAATGCTGCCGTCAATCCACGGTTTCTGGTTTGGGAATGTTTTAATCGTTGCTGTGGGTACGACATCGTCAATGCACTTTCTAATGAACTCGCTCACCGAATCAGCATATTCGTCAATGTTGTTGTTGGACGCAATGCGGAACATATTCCAATCCACGTGATCGAAGCAGTCTTGAAGCGTGGAATCAGATTGGTCGGACCAGCGTTGAACAGACCTGAGCGAGGGAGCTTGTTGTTTTAGTTTCTGTTTGTAGGCTGGAAGCAACAAAATGGAGTCGTGGTCAGCTTTTCCGAAAGAAGGGTGGGGGAGGGCCTTATATGCGTCGCGGAAGTTAGTGTAACAATGATCCAAGGTTTTACCAGCCCTGGTAGCACAATCGATATGCTGATAGAATTTAGGGAGTTTTGTTTTCAGATTGGCCTTGTTAAAATCCCCAGCTACATTGAATGCAGCCTCAGTGTGTGTGGTTTCCAGTTTACAAAGAGTCAGATAAAGTTCGTTCAGGGCCATCGTTGTGTCTGCTTGGGGGGGAATATATACGGCTGTGATTATAATCGAAGAGAATTCCCTTGGTAGATAATGCGGTCGACATTTGATTGTGAGGAGTTCTAGATCAGGTGAACAGAATGACTTGAGTTCCTGTATGTTGTTATGATCACACCACGTCTCGTTAATCATAAGGCATACCCCCCCGCCCCTCTTCTTACCAGAAAGATGTATGTTTCTGTCGGCGCGATGCGTGAAGAAACCAGCTGGCTGCACCGACTCCGTTAGCGTCTCTTGAGTTAGCCATGTTTCCGTGAAGCAGAGAACGTTACAATCTCTGATGTCCCTCTGGAATGTTACCCGTGCTCGGATTTCATCAACCTTATTGTCAAGAGACTGGACATTGGCGAGTAGTATGCTAGGGAGTGGAGCGCGATGTGCCCGTCTCCGAAGCCTGACCAGGAGACCGCTACGTTTGCCCCTTTTACGGCGTCGCATAGGGTCGCCGGCTGGGATCAGATCCATTGTATTGGGTGGAAGGCAAAACACTGGATCCATTTCGGGAAAGTCATATTCCTGGTTGGAACGACGGTGAGTTGACGTTGCTCTTATATTCAGTAGTTCCTCCCGACTGTATGTAATGAAACCTAAGATTACCTGGGGTACCAATGTAAGGAATAACACATAAAAAAACAAAATACTGCATATTTTCCAAGGAACGCGAAGCGAGGCGGCCATCTTGGTCGGCGCCGGAAGTCTATCCGGAAGTCTAACATAATGATATGTTGTGCTTTCGTCGTAAAGACTTTTTGAAATCGGACACTGTGGTGGGTTTAACAACAAGTTTATCTTTAAAATGGTGTAAAATACTTGTATGTCTGAGGAATTTTAATTATAAGATTTCTGTTGTTTTGAATTTGGCGCCCTGCACTTTCACTGGCTGTTGTCATATCGATCCTGTTAACGGGATCCCAGCCATAAGAAGTTAACTAACCTCCTGACCAGCTTCAATGCCATACAACACTCCTTCCGTGGCCTCCAACTGGTTTTAAATGCTATTAAAACTAAATGCATGCTCTTCAACCGATTGCTGCCCACACCCGCCCGACCGACTAGCATCACTACTCTGGACGGTTCTGACTTAGAATATGTGGACAACTACAAATACCTAGGTGTCTGGTTAAATTGTAAACTCTCCTTCCAGACTCACATTAAGCATCTTCAATCCAAAACTAAATCTAGAATCAGCTTCCTATTTCGCTACAAAGCGTCCTTCACTCATGCTGCTAAACATACCGTCGTAAAACTGACTATCCTACTGATCCTTGACTTCGGCGATGTCATTTACAAAATAGCCTCCAACACTCTACTCAGCAAACTGGATATAGTCTATCTGTCAGAGCTGCTAGGAGTACTGGGTGGAGGAGTCAAGCGCAGAGAGCAGGGTTTCAAGAAAGTGGATTTATTTTCCAATTGACAGGGAAAACGATCATGCCCTAAACACACGGGCGCATGAAAAGACGAGTCCAAAAACACCGGACTAAACTGTCCCGAGAAAATAATAAAATCCACATCACAATCCAACACCAAATAACAGATAAACAAGCCCGCACAAAAGCCAGCGGGCTACCTGCCCTTAAATAGCCTACCCACCAAACTAAACTCAAAACAGGTGCACCCAAACAGCCCAAACTAACAGAAACAAAAAGAAAAGAATCGATGGCAGCTAGTAGGCCAGTGACGACGACCGCCGAGCGCCGCCCGAACAGGAAGAGGCACCATCCTCGGCGGGATTCGTGACACTATCACAGTGCCATCCGTTTTGTCACCAAAGCCCCATATACTACCCACCACTGCGACCTGTATTCTCTCGTGGGCTGGCCCTCACTACATATTCGTCGCCAAACCCACTGGCTCCAGGTCATCTATAAGTCTTTGCTAGGTAAAGCCCCGCCTTATCTCAGCTCACTGGTCACCATAGCAACACCCACCCGTAGCACGCGCTCCAGTAGGTATATTGCACTGGTCATCCCCAAAGCCAACACTTCATTTGGTCGCCTTTCCTTCCCGTTCTCTGCTGCCAATGTTTGGAACGAATTGCAATAATCACTGAAGCTGGAGACTTATATCTCCCTCTCTAACTTTAAGCATCAGCTGTCAGATCAGCTTACCGATCACTGTACCTATGCACAGGCAATCTGTAAATAGCACACCCAACTTCCTCATCCTCAAATTGTTATATATCTTCTTGCTCTTTTGCACCCCAGTATCTCTACTTGCACATCATCATCTGCACATCTATCACCCTGGTCAAAAGTAGTTCATCATAAAGGGAATTGGGTGCCATTTGGGACAAAACCAGTGTAGTAGTTGCCGAGAAGATTGACTTAACCCCTGACCCATTTATGAAGACAGAGGGGTATAGTACGAAGGAAGGTAGATTTACTCAGTGTTTTCTAAAGCTAGCTAGCTTCAGTTAGCTTCACATTCCAACTCCGGCTTCATCCGTACTATGACGGTGGATATTGATTTTTCGTCTGCCGCCAACTCTAGCAGGCTTGTAACTGCACATGCATGTCGCACATGGCTTTTCGATTGCCGAAATATTCATTGAGAAAATGCTGAAAGATCAATCCATGGGTGAGTCAGTGACACATTTTTTGCCAAAATCAAAATGAAAGAAAAATTATCTCGCAAATTCAGCAGGTTATGGTGTGAAATAGGCTTTCACAAGTGCCGTATTTATTTTATTACTTATCCGTTAATGGAGTCTTTGGTGTGCTTATCAATGCACAGGCACCTTTTTTTCCATTCATACAGAAGTCGTACACACTTTTACTGTGTGTGAAGTTTTAAATGCATTCTGTCATTAGTAAATGTGTAATGTGATAACATTGCTATTTTTTACACACAAAAAAATATTTTACACACAAAAAAATATTTAATCAGTCGTCTTCCTCAAATGAAGGGGATGATGACCAATCTTTGCAAGAGGGAGGGATTTTCACTTCATTCAGGATAAATGGAGTTAGCCCAAAGTTAGCCTGCAGGTTAGTTCTGAAGGATTTGTTGCAATAGAAATGTACCTGGCTAAAAGGTGAGCCAATTTTGTGGTACTGGTTATCCCGAGTTGAACTCAGAGTTGACCAAGGTTACCTCGGAAACTTCTGAGACCTGATTCGTAGTATAGGGTCAATAACATGAAGCCAGACATTTATAACTAATTTCACCCCCAGATGGTACTCAGAGGTGTGTGTGTGTGTGTGTGTGTGTGTGCATGTGCAGGTACATGCACAGATGTAGTACACATGTCAATCATGAGCTCTCCATGGGCAGTCCCAGCAGTTGTCTTATATACGCTGTGGCGTACAGCAGGTCAGCCACCAGGGGGAGACTCGTCGAGGCCTCGTGACAGACGGCGTATACATCACAAGGCGATGGCTCCATCTGTTGGACGTGCCAGGTCTCGACGGGCTCTCCGCCCAGGACTTATTGGGGCTGATTAGGGAGTTGGTGAGTAATCATGGGCTGATTGCTCACCAGCTGTACAAGCCCCATAAAGCTGCCAGAAGGGCAGCACACAGGAGAGGACTGGGGAAGTAAGGTGACTTCCGTGTAGTTGGGGACGGGGCCCGAGCTAAGATGTTTGTGTGCCAAACAGGATACAGCAAGACCCGGAGCCCAGAAAACGGTATCCCGGAGAGGGTCTCATGGGGGAGACATGTCCTTTTCTTTTGATTTATTATTTAATAAACACCCTTGAAACCGAGCTAATCATACTCTGTCCGTGTCTGATCTGTGTAAACGTCTTGACCAAACCCCCTGGTCTGCCACAATATATATATATTTAACCAGGCAAGTCAGTTAAGAACAAAATCTTATTTTCAATGACGGAACAGTAGGTTAACTGCCTTGTTCAGGGGCAGAACGACAGAGTTTTACCTTGTCAGCTCAGGGATTCGAACTTGCAACTTTTCAGTTACAAGTCCAACGCTCTAACCACTAGGCTACCTGCCGCCCCAGATTGCTTTGTAGGTGACATTTTTCCTGTAGTCCTTTTGTCATTATATGCAGTAACACTTTATTTGGTTAGTCCATGTTACCTTATATTCTTTAAGTCCTGAATAGTGTTATTCTCTTGTCCTTTCCTTCATGATCGCTGATCTGAAGGGTATCTGATAGGTTCTAGCATGTTGCTTTTACCTATGTCCCTTTCCTTGAATGACCAGTCAACAGATATAGAGGAAAGGCCACAAGTTAAAGGACAGGCTTCCATCCCTACTGTATGTCCATAGCTTATTGTGTAAAGTCTTGGATGTGGACGCATCACGGTCCTGTCAGTAACACATAGGCCTACTGGTACACAACTCAGTCTGTCGACAGTATGTCAACGCATCACGGCCAGCTGCGAGCTTTTGCGTGTTACTCATCCACCTCCAACCACCCAGTCAGCAGTGTGGGATCCCACCTACTGGCTCAAACTGGCACCAAATATCAACCGTATCAACTGACATGTATCAGCACCCATGCGTTATTAAATACGACTGGATGATTTGAAATGGGAACCAAGTGCACAGTGTCCATATTAGGACAGCCTCAGGTTAACATAACGTATATAATAATCTAAGCACTATTTTAAGATTTACAGAGAGCAATCTCCAAAATAAAGAAATAGCACGTCTGAAATGGATGAGCGTCTCAGGTGGACGGCAGTGGATTTGAAAGCAAACATTCTTTGTCACTGACAGAAAACCAGATATTTTGACTCCTGGTTGAGAAACGTAGCTTTGGTATATAAAAGACTTTGCAATCGCAGTCCATTCTGGGCCACAGTATTCTCATTAGGCAACTGCGTCATGTAAGAATGATTGTCGGAGTTCAGTGTCTCAGCCATCCTCAAATTAAACACAAGCTTTACCTTTGCCATGGTTTAGAAATGTCACCACTGAAACGAGACAGACCCAGATCTCTAATCTCAATAAGTTTACCCTGTTTCTCTGCGAGAGAAAACAAAATCAACATGCAAGCGAGCGGCTTGCCTGCTCGACAGAAGAACCGCGGCTAACACATTGAACAAACTCATTTAAAACAAATCTATTCATGTACTATGAATGCACGGATGTGCAAATTGCAGAAAGAAACAAGTTTGTGCGTACGCCTGGGGGAGGTAATAATTTCAATATCTTCAAATAACAACTGCAAGTGGGACAAAGAGGGTCACATGAAGCCTGTTTTGTTCCAAGTTAGGCCTGTGTCTGAAGAGTTGGATTAAATTGGCACTGGCTATAGTTAACGTTGTGTGCTGCTCCTCTGTGGTAACATGGAGTTAGAGGAAAGACACGTGTTGATAGATATTACCATCCACTGTTGGTTTGTAAGGAAAAGATGGGGTATGAATAACACTGCAATTCAATCCAAAGAGCTCAACTCTGATGCTAGTGTATGTACTGTATTAGAAATGAAGGCTGTACTTCCAACAGTCTCTCTAAATTGCACTCAGTGGAGTCTAACCAACCAAGTGGCAGAGTAAGGTCTTTCAAAAGGTCCCCAAACTACAGGAAATGTCCTCTTTTTTTGGTTGGCCCTAATAAACTGTGAGTCAATGAGTTTGTGTAAAGCTTGAGATTTTGGCGAGTTTCAGTTCCAAAACTCGGTTGGAATAGACTTGAATTTGTCGTAACTGTTACGTAACCAGGTAACTCAATATTTTCCCTGAGTTTTGTTTTTCTATTAGTTTTCTACTTTCTATCCTTCTAATGTTTCAATGGGTTTGACACTTTGATGCTTGTTTTGAAATTCCAAGGGTGTCTTAATCACGTCCTACTGTAAATAGGGAGCTGGGCTGATCCCTTTTAAGGGGCCTAGTTGGCTGTGTTTAGAATCCTCAAAGTCCTTTTTGGCACTCTCTCCATTGTTGAGGCCAGAAGAAAGAAACAGCAGTGCTGGAATTAATCAGCAGTGGGAAAATGCTGCCACTTGACCAAGGCTGAACATTATTTGTAGTACAACTAACTGGCAACCTCATTTGGGATGGCTGGAAGATCTCTTTCCATGCTCTGTGAATTGTCCATCCAAGAGGATTTTATGCTTGATGGTGAGGTAAATTGAGCCAGTAGCTAAATAGTTATGTTTCCCATTTTGAGGCCCAATGACAGTGTAAGAGGTTTTCTCCAAACAGCCCCAAGTCCAGTGTGTCTTCCTGTGAGGGGACAACTACCATGTGTATTCTACTCCCTTCCATACTGAATCATGGTTCGTCACAGAGCTCTCCAAGGACGTTGCACGTCATTACAAAACCACTCGAGAACCCGACACACTCTAGTTAAAAAGAAATTGAAGACAGGTAATCCTATGCTCAGGGGCATAGCACTGCATGGCCATTTCCAAAGAGCAGGGCCATTGGGGAATGAATGTGTCAGCGTTATTCAAGATAAGCAACAAGGAAATGGCAATATTACATGCTTCTTCACCTGCAAGGATATAGATATTATGGTGAGAGCGGGAAACGGCTAGACAGGGCAGAGCCTGGACCGATTGCTATGAGTAAATCCTAAAGGTGAGTGGAGAAAGTCCATCTTGGGAAAAATACTATCTAATGCCACTGCTAGCACAATGGCCGCCGATGGCAAATCCCCTTGAAATGGGCTGAGAAAATGTATCTTATCACCACAGAGACAGACATGGCCCAATGACACGAGGGCAAGGAGGGGGAATTATGTCCAGAAAATGTATTATTTATTAACTGAAAATCCACAGGAGAGGTCTGACCGTCAGAGGTCTGACCGTGATTTTGCTTGAGAGGTCTGACCGTGTCTGACCGTTGTCTCAGACACATTGTACTGTATATATATTTTTTGTGGACTGATGGCCTACATCTGACGGGCAGTCTGAGGGGAGGGAGGTAGCAGCGGCGGGGCTGCCTCTCACCTGACTAACCGTCCCTCCGCTCTCCCTTCATTGAGAAATGGGACACTGGCTGCGTTTCAAACTCTTAAAAGACACACCCTATCCCCTCAGCCCTCAAATTAAGTGGATACTTCTGATGATGTATCATGACGTCGGACGAGTATACACTTGCAGGGCAAGGGGCGAGGGAGGAAGGAATGATTTTTAAATGTACCTCCCTTGCCTGGAAATTCGTCACTCGTTCATCCCGCGATGATTGTGTTTTCAGCCACCGGTAGCTTGTGGGTGCTTTATATGCGCTACAGTCAATTATGATTGCATGTCTACTTACATAAACTATATAATTAATAATATACGCATACTGTATGATAGCTAGCAAATTAATTAGCTAACTAACGTTAGCCTGCCTAGCTGGAACTTCTAAAGAAGGAAAATGTTTTATTTCTACAATTTCCAAAAGCTAACCAAACAAAAACATAATTACTTTTACGAGACGTGTTTGTGCCGTCATGTGCATTAGTAGCACAATTTCTAACCTTGTACACTCGCAAAACTCGATCAAAAACGAGGGCTGAGAGGCTTACGTTGCGAACTTCCCTTGTTTGGCTAATCGTTTGGAGCGACATCCAAGATGGTGACGGGGATTCCCCCAAGGGCATAAGGTGAGGGTAAGTGGACAAGGTTGTGTCTTTTCTGAGTTTGAAACGCAGCCACCGTCTTCCAGCTGATGGTGAAACTCAAGTCGTACTGCCTTATTTCTGCCTCATGCACCAATTCATGTTGTTACTCCTATGATCAGAGAAAGTTAAATATTCCTTGATATTAAAAAAGACACACGCCGCTAATAATAACAAGCTTATCGGAACACTTTGCTATACTCATTCATTGCAGCTGCAGTGCTGGTTGTAGGGGGAACGCGCATTTTATGGCTTATAAAAGTCTTGAACAAATTGTTGACAGTGCTGAAAAACAACTTAAACATGAACTTACTCATAAAACAGCAGCTCTTTGCTGTATTCGTTGACTCGCTCTCTAGCCACGGTTTTAAATAACTTTTGAAATCTCACAGTATCAACTTTGATGTGTGTTCGAGGCTTCTTTTTACAGTCTACGGCTCGAGGAAACTGTGCAAACACAGTGATCTGAACTATCTGATTGGCCAGCGGTAGGCCTATAGGTGCACTTGATTTGCTCTCTGGACCTGCCGGGTATGCTACCTAGAATACACAGGGTATCAACCACAGGGTATCAAGTATTTTAGTCAGGGGACTCCATGACAAACCATCTCTCCTGTCCTCCATCTGTAGAAAATCAAGGTAGAGTTGATACACACAGCACTGCTTACATTATCAATGGTTGTCAGGTGAATTCCAAGAGAGACAAGTGATAGTATTTTGATCTATGACCAGATCAAATGTGACCAACCTGAAGTGGGACTGGTGGCTGGCCACGTACTGCCTCTGCCTTCTGCTCCTGATTGTAGGGCGGTTCCCACAATGCTGCTGAACAACAAATCCACCAGGTTTTGTAAGTATCCTGTGAATTATACTGAACAAAAATATAAACGTAACATGTAAAATGTTGGTTCCTTGTTTCATGAGATGAAATAAAAGATCACAGAATTGTTCCATACGCACAAAAAAGCCTGTTTCTCTCAAATGTTGTCGACAGATTTGTTTACATTCCTGTTATTGAGCATTTCTCCTTTGCCAATGTAATCCATCCACCTGACAGGTGTGGCACATCAAGAAGCTGATTAAACAGCATGATCATTACACAGATGCACCTTGTGCTAGAAACAATAAAAGGCCACTCTAAAATGTGCAGTTTTGTCACACAACACAATCTTACAGATGTCTGAAATTTTGAGGGAGCGTGCAATTGGCAAGCCAGGGCCTGAGTTATCGAGAGCAAGTGCTAAGTAACCCAAACAACATGCCTGTTCTCATAAAAGTAGCAAGCTACCAAACTTGCAAATCAGCAATAGTTATCAAATTGTGTAATTTCAATTTTTTTCCCGAGTTGAAATTAATTGGCTAGCTAGTTAACGTTAGCTCGCAGAGATTTTCTTAGCGAGCCAGTTCGAGTTGAAACATTATCGATAGCAAGCTGGGTAACGTTACATCCTATCAAACCTTCTCGTCAGGTGCAACGTTAGCTATACAAATCTTTGTCTCTATGACATTCCATCTCATTACACGTTATGGAGAGGATACAGTATGTATTTATTTAGTTGCATCACAGTATCATAGCTAGCTAACTAGCTAGCTACTCAACACACACCAGTCACAGCCATTCCTTGCCATCTTGCACAATATTGTTGAAGAGTGCGTGCGTTGCAGACTTGACAACATGTTCACAACACATGGCAGCTGGGGGCAGACCACATCTTTTTCTCTGGGCATTCGTACATCATTGGCAAAGTGGGCATGTAAGTAATCCATACCCAACCCATCCATACCCATCGTGACGCACGCATACTCACTCGTTTTGGACGAGACTGACTTTATGACAGAGATTATTCTATTAAACTGAGCAAAAATATACACGCAACATGTAAAGTGTTGGTCCCATGTTCATGAGCTGAAATAAAAGATCCCAGAAATGTTGCAGTTCGACGTCGTAACCGTCTTCAGTGGACAAATGCTCACTGTCGATGGCCACTGGCATGCTGGGGAAGTGTGACCTTCACAGATGAATCCTGGTTTCAACAGTACCGGGCAAAGTGCCCCATGGTGGCAATGGGATTATGAAATGGGCAGGCATAAGCTACGGACAATGAACAAAGTTGCATTTTATTGATGCCTATTTGAATGCACAGAGATACCGTGACGAGATCCTGAGGCCCATTGTCGTGCCATTCATCCAGCAACATCACCTCATGTTTTAGCATGATAATGCACGGCACCATGTTGCAAGGATTTGTACACAATTCCTGGATGCTGAAAATGTACCTAGCCTGCATAATAACCAGGCGTGTCACCCACTGAGCATGTTTGGGATGCTCTGGATTGACGTGTACTACAGCGTGTTCCAGTTCCTGCTAATATCAAGCAACTTCGCACAGCCATTGAAAATAATTGGGACAACATTCCACAGGACACAATCAACACCCTGATAAACTCTATATGAAGGAGGTGAGTCTCGCTGTATGAGGCAAATGGTGGTCACACCAGATACTGACTGTTTTTTTTGATCCAAGCCCCTACTTTTTTTAAAGGTATTTGTGACCCACATATGCATATTTGTATTCCCAGTCATGTGAAATCCATAGATGAAGGCTTAATGAATATATTTAAACTGACTGATTTCCTTATAGGAACTGTATTACTCAGTATAATCTTTGAAATTGTTGCATGTTGAGTTTATATTTTTGTTCAGTGTAGCACTTCGTAGTCAAGTTTGACACAAATTCATGTTTCTGACTCATATCGATGCCACATAGGGTGTTTATAACCAGAGAAGTTGGCTCTAGGAGGCAGTTCCCATTGACGGGTTCAGTTTCTCATGTATTCAATCAGTATAGAAAGTTGTAAAAACTTAAATTATCCGATATGTAGCTGGCTTCTGTGCTTTGGCAGTAAGGCCAATTCACGTTGCCTGTAAATTCAGCTTATTCTTACACTGCAGTCCCTTGAATTCAGCCCCACTATATGCATATTCACTGACCATTCCTTTGTGATGAAATCATTTGAAAGGCAATGCAGTATTTCATACATCCTCTGCTGGCACAGCCAAGCAATTACAATGCTGTAGTGATGGAGGTGAAAATACATTGGGGAATAGGAATACATACAGAGCATAGAGTGCCTTCGGAAAGTATTCATACCCCTTGACTTTTTCCACATTTTGTTATGTTACAGCCTTACTCTAAAATTGATTAAATAGATTTTCTTTCTCAGCAATCTACACACAATATCTCATAATGACAAAGAGAAAACTGTTTTTTAGATTATGTTTTGTTTGTTGCATTATTTACCATAAATTAGTGTGGAAGTACCAGGTTGTTACTGTTACTGACGCTACACCCGTTTACACAGAGACACACATACACAGACACACAGCCACAAGGCAGTGCACAGACATTTCAGGGGGAAGGTGCAAAAATATATATATAAAAAAATAAAGAGTACCCACCATTTTTGAACATAGGGCTATTTATTTCTGCAACAACACACTCATCACTGATTGTGATCTTCGATGCTCTTAAATAATAGTTTCATAATATAATATTCTGAATCTTCTAACTCATTATACAGAGCCTTCGGAAAGTATTCAGACCCCTTCACTTTTTCCCCACCAAGTTTCACCTCGACTGGTGCTTTGGGCCTCATCAAGCAGCGCTTTAGAAAGACCAGAGTGAAGACTTTGTCTGAGATTGCAGGTGTTGTGAAAGACAGCACTATGACAGGGGTCAACTTCCCACAGCTGGTTGGACTGATGATGGTACGGTGCTGGTGGAAAGCTATGGCTGGCAACAACACCTGACTCCGTATTTCAGGCCGCTGCCACAGTTCAAGCAGTACCAGCACTTCAGGTCAAAATCATTTTCATTGCATTGTATGAGGGTATTCTGCTTATCTAAACTTGGGAGGTGAATTGATGTTGTGCAAGGTTGTAATGTCTTAATTGTTTGGGTTATTTCCTGTTTTACAGCTTCGATGCTCTTGAGCCTGGTGTTGTTGCCGCCAGGAAGCGTTCGGACTCAGTCGGGACCAAGTTTCAGCTGCTGCGCATCGCTGACATCCTTCACCCCATAGATGGTCTGCCAGTACAAGCATCACCTGGACTGAACACAGCTTGACAGAATTATGTTTTTGAGAAGATCGGGGAGTTTTGTGACGAAGAGGCTATGGACATCACATGCCCTGCACCAAAGTCAAGGGCAGGACAGAAACAGGCTCTCCGAATATAGATTCCCTTGTTCATGCGTGCTTCAGACAGACCAGTCATCAGCACTATCTGCAGTGCCTCTATTCAAATGACTCTCTTCTAACACACACGCCACACATTGCTGCTACTTTTTTCAATCCTGCTGCTCAGCTACTTTACCCCTGATTGTATGCATATAACTTCCTCATCTATCACTGACAGTGTTATTGATTTTGTTCTTGTACATGCTGTATATTATTTTATTTGTATTGACACTATCTATTTCTGATATTGCTACTATGCAAGTAACCATTTGGCTGTACCGTTTACACCTTCTGTAGAGACCCATCCACTAGGCAATATGTGAATGGGGGTTATAGCGTTTCTTTCACATGACCCATCAATTTAGACAAGTGTGTCTGTGTAAGCGTCATGTAATATTTATAAAATATTTTTATCTGGACACTTTCTGTTTAGCTGGAATTTTTCCTTATTGTAGACTACTACTTTTACCACTTTTAGTCTTAATCTTTACTACACTACTCACTGTTTAGCACATGACCTCATATGTG